>NC_092010.1:5077587-5377587 GCF_044704955.1 Pristiophorus japonicus
AACCCGGGAATGTACATGGGGATTCTAACCCGGGAATGTACATTGGGATTCAAACCCGGGAATGTACCTGGGGATACTAACCCTGGGAATGTACATGGGGATTCTAACCCTGGGAATGTACATGGGGATTTTAACCCTGGGAATGTACATGGGGATACTAACCCGGGAAAGTACATGGGGATTCTAACCCGGTAATGTTCATGGGGATTCTAACCCGGGAATGGACATGGGGATTCTAACCCGGTAATGTTCATGGGGATTCTAACCCGGGAATGTTCATGGGTATACTAACCCGGGAATGTACATGGGGATTCTAACCTGGGAATGTTCATGGGCATACTAACCCGGGAATGTACATGGGGATTCGAACCCAGGATTGTACATGGTGATTCTAACTCAGGAATGTACATGGGGATTCTAAACATGAAATGTAAAAGGGGATTCTAACCCGGGAATGTACATGGGGATTCTAAACATGGAATGTAAAAGGGGATTCTAACCCGGGAATGTACATGGGGATTCTAACCCGGGAATGTAAATGGGGATTCTAACCCGGGAATGTCCATGGGGATTCTAATCCTGGGAATATACATGGGGATTCTAACCCTGGGAATGTATATGGGGATTCTAACACTGGAATGTACATGGGGATTCTAACCCGGGAATGTACATGGGGATTCTAACCCGGGAATGTACATTGGGATTCAAACCCGGGAATGTACCTGGGGATACTAACCCTGGGAATGTACATGGGGATTCTAACCCTGGGAATGTACATGGGGATTTTAACCCTGGGAATGTACATGGGGATACTAACCCGGGAAAGTACATGGGGATTCTAACCCGGGAATGTACATGGGGATTCCAATCTGGGAATGTAAATAGGGATTCTATCCCGTGAATGAACATGGGAATTCTAACTTGGGAATGTTCATGTTTATACTAACCCGGGAATAATAATGGGGATTCTAACCCGGGCATGTACATGGGGATTCTAATCCGGCAATGGACATGGGGATTCTAACCCGGTAATGTTCATGGGGATTCTAACCCGGGAATGTTCATGGGTATACTAACCCGGGAATGTACATGGGGATTCTAACCTGGGAATGTTCATGGGCATACTAACCCGGGAATGTACATGGTGATTCTAACCCGGGATTGTACATGTGGATTCTAACTCAGGAATGTACATGGGGATTCTAAACATGGAATGTAAAAGGGGATTCTAACCCGGGAATGTACATGGGGATTCTAACCCGGGAATGTAAATGGGGATTCTAGCCCGGGAATGTCCATGGGGATTCTAACCCTGGGAATATACATGGGGATTCTAACCCTGGGAATGTATATGGGGATTCTAACACTGGAATGTACATGGGGATTCTAACCCGGGAATGTACATGGGGATTCTAACCCAGGAATGTACATGGGGATTCTAACCCAGGAACGTACATGGGGATTCTAACCCGGGAATGTACATGGGGATTCTAACCCGGGAATGTACATTGGGATTCAAACCCGGGAATGTACATGGGGATACTAACCCTGGGAATGTACATGGGGATTCTAACCCTGGGAATGTACATGGGGATTTTAACCCTGGGAATGTACATGGGGATACTAACCCGGGAAAGTACACGGGGATTCTAACCCGGGAATGTACATGGGGATTCCAATCTGGGAATGTAAATAGGGATTCTATCCCGTGAATGAACATGGGAATTCTAACTTGGGAATGTTCATGTTTACACTAACCCGGGAATAATAATGGGGATTCTAACCCGGGCATGTACATGGGGATTCTAATCCGGCAATGGACATGGGGATTCTAACCCGGTAATGTTCATGGGGATTCTAACCCGGGAATGTTCATGGGTATACTAACCCGGGAATGTACATGGGGATTCTAACCTGGGAATGTTCATGGGCATACTAACCCGGGAATGTACATGGGGATTCGAACCCAGGATTGTACATGGTGATTCTAACTCAGGAATGTACATGGGGATTCTAAACATGAAATGTAAAAGGGGATTCTAACCCGGGAATGTACATGGGGATTCTAAACATGGAATGTAAAAGGGGATTCTAACCCGGGAATGTACATGGGGATTCTAACCCGGGAATGTAAATGGGGATTCTAACCCGGGAATGTCCATGGGGATTCTAATCCTGGGAATATACATGGGGATTCTAACCCTGGGAATGTATATGGGGATTCTAACACTGGAATGTACATGGGGATTCTAACCCGGGAATGTACATGGGGATTCTAACCCGGGAATGTACATTGGGATTCAAACCCGGGAATGTACCTGGGGATACTAACCCTGGGAATGTACATGGGGATTCTAACCCTGGGAATGTACATGGGGATTTTAACCCTGGGAATGTACATGGGGATTCTAACCCGGGAATGTAAATGGGGATTCTAACCCGGGAATGTCCATGGGGATTCTAACCCTGGGAATATACATGGGGATTCTAACCCTGGGAATGAAAATGGGGATTCTAACACTGGAATGTACATGGGGATTCTAACCCGGGAATGTACATGGGGATTCTAACCCAGGAACGTACATGGGGATTCTAACCCGGGAATGTACATGGGGATTCTAACCCGGGAATGTACATTGGGATTCAAACCCGGGAATGTACCTGGGGATACTAACCCTGGGAATGTACATGGGGATTCTAACCCTGGGAATGTACATGGGGATTTTAACCCTGGGAATGTACATGGGGATACTAACCCGGGAAAGTACATGGGGATTCTAACCCGGGAATGTACATGGGGATTCCAATCTGGGAATGTAAATAGGGATTCTATCCCGTGAATGAACATGGGAATTCTAACTTGGGAATGTTCATGTTTATACTAACCCGGGAATAATAATGGGGATTCTAACCCGGGCATGTACATGGGGATTCTAATCCGGCAATGGACATGGGGATTCTAACCCGGTAATGTTCATGGGGATTCTAACCCGGGAATGTTCATGGGTATACTAACCCGGGAATGTACATGGGGATTCTAACCTGGGAATGTTCATGGGCATACTAACCCGGGAATGTACATGGTGATTCTAACCCGGGATTGTACATGTGGATTCTAACTCAGGAATGTACATGGGGATTCTAAACATGGAATGTAAAAGGGGATTCTAACCCGGGAATGTACATGGGGATTCTAACCCGGGAATGTAAATGGGGATTCTAGCCCGGGAATGTCCATGGGGATTCTAACCCTGGGAATATACATGGGGATTCTAACCCTGGGAATGTATATGGGGATTCTAACACTGGAATGTACATGGGGATTCTAACCCGGGAATGTACATGGGGATTCTAACCCAGGAATGTACATGGGGATTCTAACCCAGGAACGTACATGGGGATTCTAACCCGGGAATGTACATGGGGATTCTAACCCGGGAATGTACATTGGGATTCAAACCCGGGAATGTACATGGGGATACTAACCCTGGGAATGTACATGGGGATTCTAACCCTGGGAATGTACATGGGGATTTTAACCCTGGGAATGTACATGGGGATACTAACCCGGGAAAGTACACGGGGATTCTAACCCGGGAATGTACATGGGGATTCCAATCTGGGAATGTAAATAGGGATTCTATCCCGTGAATGAACATGGGAATTCTAACTTGGGAATGTTCATGTTTATACTAACCCGGGAATAATAATGGGGATTCTAACCCGGGCATGTACATGGGGATTCTAATCCGGCAATGGACATGGGGATTCTAACCCGGTAATGTTCATGGGGATTCTAACCCGGGAATGTTCATGGGTATACTAACCCGGGAATGTACATGGGGATTCTAACCTGGGAATGTTCATGGGCATACTAACCCGGGAATGTACATGGGGATTCGAACCCAGGATTGTACATGGTGATTCTAACTCAGGAATGTACATGGGGATTCTAAACATGAAATGTAAAAGGGGATTCTAACCCGGGAATGTACATGGGGATTCTAAACATGGAATGTAAAAGGGGATTCTAACCCGGGAATGTACATGGGGATTCTAACCCGGGAATGTAAATGGGGATTCTAACCCGGGAATGTCCATGGGGATTCTAATCCTGGGAATATACATGGGGATTCTAACCCTGGGAATGTATATGGGGATTCTAACACTGGAATGTACATGGGGATTCTAACCCGGGAATGTACATGGGGATTCTAACCCGGGAATGTACATTGGGATTCAAACCCGGGAATGTACCTGGGGATACTAACCCTGGGAATGTACATGGGGATTCTAACCCTGGGAATGTACATGGGGATTTTAACCCTGGGAATGTACATGGGGATACTAACCCGGGAAAGTACATGGGGATTCTAACCCGGGAATGTACATGGGGATTCCAATCTGGGAATGTAAATAGGGATTCTATCCCGTGAATGAACATGGGAATTCTAACTTGGGAATATTCATGTTTATACTAACCCGGGAATAATAATGGGGATTCTAACCCGGGCATGTACATGGGGATTCTAATCCGGCAATGGACATGGGGATTCTAACCCGGTAATGTTCATGGGGATTCTAACCCGGGAATGTTCATGGGTATACTAACCCGGGAATGTACATGGGGATTCTAACCTGGGAATGTTCATGGGCATACTAACCCGGGAATGTACATGGTGATTCTAACCCGGGATTGTACATGTGGATTCTAACTCAGGAATGTACATGGGGATTCTAAACATGGAATGTAAAAGGGGATTCTAACCCGGGAATGTACATGGGGATTCTAACCCGGGAATGTAAATGGGGATTCTAGCCCGGGAATGTCCATGGGGATTCTAACCCTGGGAATATACATGGGGATTCTAACCCTGGGAATGTATATGGGGATTCTAACACTGGAATGTACATGGGGATTCTAACCCGGGAATGTACATGGGGATTCTAACCCAGGAACGTACATGGGGATTCTAACCCGGGAATGTACATGGGGAATCTAACCCGGGAATGTACATTGGGATTCAAGCCCGGGAATGTACATGGGGATACTAACCCTGGGAATGTACATGGGGATTCTAACCCTGGGAATGTACATGGGGATTTTAACCCTGGGAATGTACATGGGGATACTAACCCGGGAAAGTACATGGGGATTCTAACCCGGGAATGTACATGGGGATTCCAATCTGGGAATGTACATGGGGATTCTATCCCGGGAATGAACATGGGAATTCTAACCTGGGAATGTTCATGTGTATACTAACACGGGAATGTTCATGTGTATACTAACACAGGAATGATAATGGGGATTCTAACCCGGGAATGTACATGGGGATTCTAACCCGGGAATGTTCATGGGTATACTAACCCGGGAATGTACATGGGGATTCTACCCCTGGGAATGTACATGGGGATTCTAAACCGGGAATGTATATGGGGATTCTAACCCGGGCATGTACATGGGGATTCTAACCCGGGAATGTGCATGGGGATTCTAACCCGGGATGTACAGGGGGATTCTAACCCGGGATTGTACATGGGGATTTTAACCGGGGAATGTACATGGGGATTCTAACACAGGAACGTACATGGGGGTTCTAACCCTGGGAATGTGCATAGGGATTCTAACACGGGAATGTACCTGGGGATTCTAACCCGGGAATGTACATGGGGATTCTATCCGGTGAATGTACATGGGAATTCTAACCCGGGAATGTACATGCGGATTCTAACCCGGGATGTACATGCGGATTCTAACCCGGGAATGTACATGGGGAATCTAACCCTGGGAATGTACATGGGGATTCTAATCCTGGGAATATACATGGTGATTCTAACCTTGGGAATGTATATGGGGATTCTAACACTGGAATGTACATGGGGATTCTAACCCGGGAATGTACATGGGGATTCTAACCCAGGAACGTACATGGTGATTCTAACCCGGGAATGTACATGGGGATTCTAACCCGGGAATGTTCATGGGTATACTAACCCGGGAATGTACATGGGGATTCTACCCCTGGGAATGTACATGGGGATTCTAAACCGGGAATGTATATGGGGATTCTAACCCGGGCATGTACATGGGGATTCTAACCCGGGAATGTGCATGGGGATTCTAACCCGGGATGTACAGGGGGATTCTAACCCGGGAAGGTACATGGGGATTTTAACCGGGGAATGTACATGGGGATGCTAACCCAGGAACGTACATGGGGGTTCGAACCCTGGGAATGTATATGGGGATTGTAACCCTGTGAATGTACATGGGGATACTAACCCAGGAATGTACATCGGGATTCTAACCCTGGGAAAGTACATAGGGATTCTAACACGGGAATGTACCTGGGGATTTTAACCCGGGAATGTACATGGTGATTCTAACCCGGCATTGTCCATGTGGATTCTAACTCAGGAATGTACATGGGGATTCTAAACATGGAATGTAAAAGGGGATTCTAACCCGGGAATGTACATGGGGATTCTAACCCGGGAATGTAAATGGGGATTCTAACCCGGGAATGTCCATGGGGATTCTAACCCTGGGAATATACATGGGGATTCTAACCCTGGGAATGTATATGGGGATTCTAACACTGGAATGTACATGGGGATTCTAACCCGGGAATGTACATGGGGATTCTAACCCAGGAACGTACATGGGGATTCTAACCCGGGAATGTACATGGGGATTCTAACCCGGGAATGTACATTGGGATTCAAACCCGGGAATGTACCTGGGGATACTAACCCTGGGAATGTACATGGGGATTCTAACCCTGGGAATGTACATGGGGATTTTAACCCTGGGAATGTACATGGGGATACTAACCCGGGAAAGTACATGGGGATTCTAACCCGGTAATGTTCATGGGGATTCTAACCCGGGAATGGACATGGGGATTCTAACCCGGTAATGTTCATGGGGATTCTAACCCGGGAATGTTCATGGGTATACTAACCCGGGAATGTACATGGGGATTCTAACCTGGGAATGTTCATGGGCATACTAACCCGGGAATGTACATGGGGATTCGAACCCAGGATTGTACATGGTGATTCTAACTCAGGAATGTACATGGGGATTCTAAACATGAAATGTAAAAGGGGATTCTAACCCGGGAATGTACATGGGGATTCTAAACATGGAATGTAAAAGGGGATTCTAACCCGGGAATGTACATGGGGATTCTAACCCGGGAATGTAAATGGGGATTCTAACCCGGGAATGTCCATGGGGATTCTAATCCTGGGAATATACATGGGGATTCTAACCCTGGGAATGTATATGGGGATTCTAACACTGGAATGTACATGGGGATTCTAACCCGGGAATGTACATGGGGATTCTAACCCGGGAATGTACATTGGGATTCAAACCCGGGAATGTACCTGGGGATACTAACCCTGGGAATGTACATGGGGATTCTAACCCTGGGAATGTACATGGGGATTTTAACCCTGGGAATGTACATGGGGATACTAACCCGGGAAAGTACATGGGGATTCTAACCCGGGAATGTACATGGGGATTCCAATCTGGGAATGTAAATAGGGATTCTATCCCGTGAATGAACATGGGAATTCTAACTTGGGAATGTTCATGTTTATACTAACCCGGGAATAATAATGGGGATTCTAACCCGGGCATGTACATGGGGATTCTAATCCGGCAATGGACATGGGGATTCTAACCCGGTAATGTTCATGGGGATTCTAACCCGGGAATGTTCATGGGTATACTAACCCGGGAATGTACATGGGGATTCTAACCTGGGAATGTTCATGGGCATACTAACCCGGGAATGTACATGGTGATTCTAACCCGGGATTGTACATGTGGATTCTAACTCAGGAATGTACATGGGGATTCTAAACATGGAATGTAAAAGGGGATTCTAACCCGGGAATGTACATGGGGATTCTAACCCGGGAATGTAAATGGGGATTCTAGCCCGGGAATGTCCATGGGGATTCTAACCCTGGGAATATACATGGGGATTCTAACCCTGGGAATGTATATGGGGATTCTAACACTGGAATGTACATGGGGATTCTAACCCGGGAATGTACATGGGGATTCTAACCCAGGAATGTACATGGGGATTCTAACCCAGGAACGTACATGGGGATTCTAACCCGGGAATGTACATGGGGATTCTAACCCGGGAATGTACATTGGGATTCAAACCCGGGAATGTACATGGGGATACTAACCCTGGGAATGTACATGGGGATTCTAACCCTGGGAATGTACATGGGGATTTTAACCCTGGGAATGTACATGGGGATACTAACCCGGGAAAGTACACGGGGATTCTAACCCGGGAATGTACATGGGGATTCCAATCTGGGAATGTAAATAGGGATTCTATCCCGTGAATGAACATGGGAATTCTAACTTGGGAATGTTCATGTTTATACTAACCCGGGAATAATAATGGGGATTCTAACCCGGGCATGTACATGGGGATTCTAATCCGGCAATGGACATGGGGATTCTAACCCGGTAATGTTCATGGGGATTCTAACCCGGGAATGTTCATGGGTATACTAACCCGGGAATGTACATGGGGATTCTAACCTGGGAATGTTCATGGGCATACTAACCCGGGAATGTACATGGGGATTCGAACCCAGGATTGTACATGGTGATTCTAACTCAGGAATGTACATGGGGATTCTAAACATGAAATGTAAAAGGGGATTCTAACCCGGGAATGTACATGGGGATTCTAAACATGGAATGTAAAAGGGGATTCTAACCCGGGAATGTACATGGGGATTCTAACCCGGGAATGTAAATGGGGATTCTAACCCGGGAATGTCCATGGGGATTCTAATCCTGGGAATATACATGGGGATTCTAACCCTGGGAATGTATATGGGGATTCTAACACTGGAATGTACATGGGGATTCTAACCCGGGAATGTACATGGGGATTCTAACCCGGGAATGTACATTGGGATTCAAACCCGGGAATGTACCTGGGGATACTAACCCTGGGAATGTACATGGGGATTCTAACCCTGGGAATGTACATGGGGATTTTAACCCTGGGAATGTACATGGGGATACTAACCCGGGAAAGTACATGGGGATTCTAACCCGGGAATGTACATGGGGATTCCAATCTGGGAATGTAAATAGGGATTCTATCCCGTGAATGAACATGGGAATTCTAACTTGGGAATATTCATGTTTATACTAACCCGGGAATAATAATGGGGATTCTAACCCGGGCATGTACATGGGGATTCTAATCCGGCAATGGACATGGGGATTCTAACCCGGTAATGTTCATGGGGATTCTAACCCGGGAATGTTCATGGGTATACTAACCCGGGAATGTACATGGGGATTCTAACCTGGGAATGTTCATGGGCATACTAACCCGGGAATGTACATGGTGATTCTAACCCGGGATTGTACATGTGGATTCTAACTCAGGAATGTACATGGGGATTCTAAACATGGAATGTAAAAGGGGATTCTAACCCGGGAATGTACATGGGGATTCTAACCCGGGAATGTAAATGGGGATTCTAGCCCGGGAATGTCCATGGGGATTCTAACCCTGGGAATATACATGGGGATTCTAACCCTGGGAATGTATATGGGGATTCTAACACTGGAATGTACATGGGGATTCTAACCCGGGAATGTACATGGGGATTCTAACCCAGGAACGTACATGGGGATTCTAACCCGGGAATGTACATGGGGAATCTAACCCGGGAATGTACATTGGGATTCAAGCCCGGGAATGTACATGGGGATACTAACCCTGGGAATGTACATGGGGATTCTAACCCTGGGAATGTACATGGGGATTTTAACCCTGGGAATGTACATGGGGATACTAACCCGGGAAAGTACATGGGGATTCTAACCCGGGAATGTACATGGGGATTCCAATCTGGGAATGTACATGGGGATTCTATCCCGGGAATGAACATGGGAATTCTAACCTGGGAATGTTCATGTGTATACTAACACGGGAATGTTCATGTGTATACTAACACAGGAATGATAATGGGGATTCTAACCCGGGAATGTACATGGGGATTCTAACCCGGGAATGTTCATGGGTATACTAACCCGGGAATGTACATGGGGATTCTACCCCTGGGAATGTACATGGGGATTCTAAACCGGGAATGTATATGGGGATTCTAACCCGGGCATGTACATGGGGATTCTAACCCGGGAATGTGCATGGGGATTCTAACCCGGGATGTACAGGGGGATTCTAACCCGGGATTGTACATGGGGATTTTAACCGGGGAATGTACATGGGGATTCTAACACAGGAACGTACATGGGGGTTCTAACCCTGGGAATGTGCATAGGGATTCTAACACGGGAATGTACCTGGGGATTCTAACCCGGGAATGTACATGGGGATTCTATCCGGTGAATGTACATGGGGATTCTAACCCGGGAATGTACATGCGGATTCTAACCCGGGATGTACATGCGGATTCTAACCCGGGAATGTACATGGGGAATCTAACCCTGGGAATGTACATGGGGATTCTAATCCTGGGAATATACATGGTGATTCTAACCTTGGGAATGTATATGGGGATTCTAACACTGGAATGTACATGGGGATTCTAACCCGGGAATGTACATGGGGATTCTAACCCAGGAACGTACATGGTGATTCTAACCCGGGAATGTACATGGGGATTCTAACCCGGGAATGTTCATGGGTATACTAACCCGGGAATGTACATGGGGATTCTACCCCTGGGAATGTACATGGGGATTCTAAACCGGGAATGTATATGGGGATTCTAACCCGGGCATGTACATGGGGATTCTAACCCGGGAATGTGCATGGGGATTCTAACCCGGGATGTACAGGGGGATTCTAACCCGGGAAGGTACATGGGGATTTTAACCGGGGAATGTACATGGGGATGCTAACCCAGGAACGTACATGGGGGTTCGAACCCTGGGAATGTATATGGGGATTGTAACCCTGTGAATGTACATGGGAATACTAACCCAGGAATGTACATCGGGATTCTAACCCTGGGAAAGTACATAGGGATTCTAACACGGGAATGTACCTGGGGATTTTAACCCGGGAATGTACATGGTGATTCTAACCCGGCATTGTCCATGTGGATTCTAACTCAGGAATGTACATGGGGATTCTAAACATGGAATGTAAAAGGGGATTCTAACCCGGGAATGTACATGGGGATTCTAACCCGGGAATGTAAATGGGGATTCTAACCCGGGAATGTGCATGGGGATTCTAACCCTGGGAATATACATGGGGATTCTAACCCTGGGAATGTATATGGGGATTCTAACACTGGAATGTACATGGGGATTCTAACCCGGGAATGTACATGGGGATTCTAACCCAGGAACGTACATGGGGATTCTAACCCGGGAATGTACATGGGGATTCTAACCCGGGAATGTACATTGGGATTCAAACCCGGGAATGTACCTGGGGATACTAACCCTGGGAATGTACATGGGGATTCTAACCCTGGGAATGTACATGGGGATTTTAACCCTGGGAATGTACATGGGGATACTAACCCGGGAAAGTACATGGGGATTCTAACCCGGTAATGTTCATGGGGATTCTAACCCGGGAATGGACATGGGGATTCTAACCCGGTAATGTTCATGGGGATTCTAACCCGGGAATGTTCATGGGTATACTAACCCGGGAATGTACATGGGGATTCTAACCTGGGAATGTTCATGGGCATACTAACCCGGGAATGTACATGGGGATTCGAACCCAGGATTGTACATGGTGATTCTAACTCAGGAATGTACATGGGGATTCTAAACATGAAATGTAAAAGGGGATTCTAACCCGGGAATGTACATGGGGATTCTAAACATGGAATGTAAAAGGGGATTCTAACCCGGGAATGTACATGGGGATTCTAACCCGGGAATGTAAATGGGGATTCTAACCCGGGAATGTCCATGGGGATTCTAATCCTGGGAATATACATGGGGATTCTAACCCTGGGAATGTATATGGGGATTCTAACACTGGAATGTACATGGGGATTCTAACCCGGGAATGTACATGGGGATTCTAACCCGGGAATGTACATTGGGATTCAAACCCGGGAATGTACCTGGGGATACTAACCCTGGGAATGTACATGGGGATTCTAACCCTGGGAATGTACATGGGGATTTTAACCCTGGGAATGTACATGGGGATACTAACCCGGGAAAGTACATGGGGATTCTAACCCGGGAATGTACATGGGGATTCCAATCTGGGAATGTAAATAGGGATTCTATCCCGTGAATGAACATGGGAATTCTAACTTGGGAATGTTCATGTTTATACTAACCCGGGAATAATAATGGGGATTCTAACCCGGGCATGTACATGGGGATTCTAATCCGGCAATGGACATGGGGATTCTAACCCGGTAATGTTCATGGGGATTCTAACCCGGGAATGTTCATGGGTATACTAACCCGGGAATGTACATGGGGATTCTAACCTGGGAATGTTCATGGGCATACTAACCCGGGAATGTACATGGTGATTCTAACCCGGGATTGTACATGTGGATTCTAACTCAGGAATGTACATGGGGATTCTAAACATGGAATGTAAAAGGGGATTCTAACCCGGGAATGTACATGGGGATTCTAACCCGGGAATGTAAATGGGGATTCTAGCCCGGGAATGTCCATGGGGATTCTAACCCTGGGAATATACATGGGGATTCTAACCCTGGGAATGTATATGGGGATTCTAACACTGGAATGTACATGGGGATTCTAACCCGGGAATGTACATGGGGATTCTAACCCAGGAACGTACATGGGGATTCTAACCCGGGAATGTACATGGGGAATCTAACCCGGGAATGTACATTGGGATTCAAACCCGGGAATGTACATGGGGATACTAACCCTGGGAATGTACATGGGGATTCTAACCCTGGGAATGTACATGGGGATTTTAACCCTGGGAATGTACATGGGGATACTAACCCGGGAAAGTACACGGGGATTCTAACCCGGGAATGTACATGGGGATTCCAATCTGGGAATGTAAATAGGGATTCTATCCCGTGAATGAACATGGGAATTCTAACTTGGGAATGTTCATGTTTATACTAACCCGGGAATAATAATGGGGATTCTAACCCGGGCATGTACATGGGGATTCTAATCCGGCAATGGACATGGGGATTCTAACCCGGTAATGTTCATGGGGATTCTAACCCGGGAATGTTCATGGGTATACTAACCCGGGAATGTACATGGGGATTCTAACCTGGGAATGTTCATGGGCATACTAACCCGGGAATGTACATGGGGATTCTAACCCGGGATTGTACATGGTGATTCTAACTCAGGAATGTACATGGGGATTCTAAACATGAAATGTAAAAGGGGATTCTAACCCGGGAATGTACATGGGGATTCTAACCCGGGAATGTACATGGGGATTCTAACCCGGGAATGTCCATGCGGATTCTAACCCTGGGAATATACATGGGGATTCTAACCCTGGGAATGTATATGCGGATTCTAACACTGGAATGTACATGGGGATTCTAACCCGGGAATGTACATGGGGATGCTAACCCAGGAACGTACATGGGGATTCTAACCCGGGAATGTACATGGGGATTCTAACCCGGGAATGTACATTGGGATTCAAACCCGGGAATGTACATGGGGATGCTAACCCTGGGAAAGTACATGGGGATTCTAACCCTGGGAATGTACATGGGGATTTTAACCCTGGGAATGTACATGGGGATACTAACCCGGGAAAGTACATGGGGATTCTAACCTGGGAATGTTCATGTGTATACTAACACGGGAATGATAATGGGGATTCTAACCCGGGAATGTACATGGGGATTCTAACCCGGGAATGTTCATGGGTGTACTAACCCGGGAATGTACATGGGGATTCTACCCCTGGGAATGGACATGGGGATTCTAAACCGGGAATGTATATGGGGATTCTAACCCGGGCATGTACATGGGGATTCTAACCCAGGAATGTGCATGGGGATTCTAACCCGGGCATGCACATGGGGATTCTAACCCGGGCATGCACATGGGGATTCTAACCCGGGAATGTGCATGGGGATTCTAACCCGGGATGTACAGGGGGATTCTAACCCGGGATTGTACATGGGGATTTTAACCGGGGAATGTACATGGGGATTCTAACACAGGAACGTACATGGGGAATCTAACCCTGGGAATGTACATGGGGATTCTAACCCTGGGAATATACATGGTGATTCTAACCCTGGGAATGTATATGGGGATTCTAACACTGGAATGTACATGGGGATTCTAACCCGGGAATGTACATGGGGATTCTAACCCAGGAACTTACATGGTGATTCTAACCCGGGAATGTACATGGGGATTCTAACCCGGGAATGTTCATGGGTATACTAACCCGGGAATGTACATGGGGATTCTACCCCTGGGAATGTACATGGGGATTCTAAACCGGGAATGTATATGGGGATTCTAACCCGGGCATGTACATGGGGATTCTAACCCGGGAATGTACATTGGGATTCAAACCCGGGAATGTACATGGGGATGCTAACCCTGGGAAAGTACATGGGGATTCTAACCCTGGGAATGTACATGGGGATTTTAACCCTGGGAATGTACATGGGGATACTAACCCGGGAAAGTACATGGGGATTCTAACCTGGGAATGTTCATGTGTATACTAACACGGGAATGATAATGGGGATTCTAACCCGGGAATGTACATGGGGATTCTAACCCGGGAATGTTCATGGGTGTACTAACCCGGGAATGTACATGGGGATTCTACCCCTGGGAATGTACATGGGGATTCTAAACCGGGAATGTATATGGGGATTCTAACCCGGGAATGTACATGGGGATTCTAACCCAGGAATGTACATCGGGATTCTAACCCTGGGAAAGTACATAGGGATTCTAACACGGGAATGTACCTGGGGATTCTAACCCGGGAATGTACATGGTGATTCTAACCCGGCATTGTACATGTGGATTCTAACTCAGGAATGTACATGGGGATTCTAAACATGGAATGTAAAAGGGGATTCTAACCCGGGAATGTACATGGGGATTCTAACCCGGGAATGTAAATGGGGATTCTAGCCCGGGAATGTCCATGGGGATTCTAACCCTGGGAATATACATGGGGATTCTAACCCTGGGAATGTATATGGGGATTCTAACACTGGAATGTACATGGGGATTCTAACCCGGGAATGTACATGGGGATTCTAACCCAGGAACGTACATGGGGATTCTAACCCGGGAATGTACATGGGGATTCTAACCCGGGAATGTACATTGGGATTCAAACCCGGGAATGTACACGGGGATACTAACCCTGGGAATGTACATGGGGATTCTAACCCTGGGAATGTACATGGGGATTTTAACCCTGGGAAAGTACACGGGGATTCTAACCCGGGAATGTACATGGGGATTCCAATCTGGGAATGTAAATAGGGATTCTATCCCGTGAATGAACATGGGAATTCTAACTTGGGAATGTTCATGTTTATACTAACCCGGGAATAATAATGGGGATTCTAACCCGGGCATGTACATGGGGATTCTAATCCGGCAATGGACATGGGGATTCTAACCCGGTAATGTTCATGGGGATTCTAAACCGGGAATGTTCATGGGTATACTAACCCGGGAATGTACATGGGGATTCTAACCTGGGAATGTTCATGGGCATACTAACCCGGGAATGTACATGGGGATTCGAACCCAGGATTGTACATGGTGATTCTAACTCAGGAATGTACATGGGGATTCTAAACATGAAATGTAAAAGGGGATTCTAACCCGGGAATGTACATGGGGATTCTAACCCGGGAATGTACATGGGGATTCTAACCCGGGAATGTCCATGCGGATTCTAACCCTGGGAATATACATGGGGATTCTAACCCTGGGAATGTATATGCGGATTCTAACACTGGAATGTACATGGGGATTCTAACCCGGGAATGTACATGGGGATGCTAACCCAGGAACGTACATGGGGATTCTAACCCGGGAATGTACATGGGGATTCTAACCCGGGAATGTCCATTGGGATTCAAACCCGGGAATGTACATGGGGGTGCTAACCCTGGGAAAGTACATGGAGATTCTAACCCTGGGAATGTACATGGGGATTTTAACCCTGGGAATGTACATGGGGATACTAACCCGGGAAAGTACATGGGGATTCTAACCCGGGAATGTACATGGGGATTCCAATCTGGGAATGTACATGGGATTCTATCCCGGGAATGTATATGCGGATTCTAACACTGGAATGTACATGGGGATTCTAACCCGGGAATGTACATGGGGATGCTAACCCAGGAACGTACATGGGGATTCTAACCCGGGAATGTACATGGGGATTCTAACCCGGGAATGTCCATTGGGATTCTAACCCGGGAATGTACATGGGGATTCTAACCCGGGAATGTACATGGGGATGCTAACCCAGGAACGTACATGGGGATTCTAACCCGGGAATGTACATGGGGATTCTAACCCAGGAACGTACATGGTGATTCTAACCCGGGAATGTACATGGGGATTCTAACCCGGGAATGTTCATGGGTATACTAACCCGGGAATGTACATGGGGATTCTACCCCTGGGAATGTACATGGGGATTCTAAACCGGGAATGTATATGGGGATTCTAACCCGGGCATGTACATGGGGATTCTAACCCGGGAATGTGCATGGGGATTCTAACCCGGGATGTGCAGGGGGATTCTAACCCGGGAATGTACATGAGGATTTTAACCGGGGAATGTACATGGGGATGCTAACCCAGGAACGTACATGGGGGTTCGAACCCTGGGAATGTATATGGGGATTGTAACCCTGTGAATGTACATGGGGATACTAACCCGGGAATGTACATGGGGATTCTAACCCAGGAATGTACATCGGGATTCTAACCCTGGGAAAGTACATAGGGATTCTAACACGGGAATGTACCTGGGGATTCTAACCCGGGAATGTACTTGGTGATTCTAACCCGGCATTGTACATGTGGATTCTAACTCAGGAATGTACATGGGGATTCTAAACATGGAATGTAAAAGGGGATTCTAACCCGGGAATGTACATGGGGATTCTAACCCGGGAATGTAAATGGGGATTTTAGCCCGGGAATGTCCATGGGGATTCTAACCCTGGGAATATACATGGGGATTCTAACCCTGGGAATGTATATGGGGATTCCAACACTGGAATGTACATGGGGATTCTAACCCGGGAATGTACATGGGGATTCTAACCCAGGAACGTACATGGGGATTCTAACCCGGGAATGTACATGGGGATTCTAACCCGGGAATGTACATTGGGATTCAAACCCGGGAATGTACATGGGGATACTAACCCTGGGAATGTACATGGGGATTCTAACCCTGGGAATGTACATGGGGATTTTAACCCTGGGAATGTACATGGGGATACTAACCCGGGAAAGTACACGGGGATTCTAACCCGGGAATGTACATGGGGATTCCAATCTGGGAATGTAAATAGGGATTCTATCCCGTGAATGAACATGGGAATTCTAACTTGGGAATGTTCATGTTTATACTAACCCGGGAATAATAATGGGGATTCTAACCCGGGCATGTACATGGGGATTCTAATCCGGCAATGGACATGGGGATTCTAACCCGGTGATGTTCATGGGGATTCTAACCCGGGAATGTTCATGGGTATACTAACCCGGGAATGTACATGGGGATTCTAACCTGGGAATGTTCATGGGCATACTAACCCGGGAATGTACATGGGGATTCTAACCCGGGATTGTACATGGTGATTCTAACTCAGGAATGTACATGGGGATTCTAAACATGAAATGTAAAAGGGGATTCTAACCCGGGAATGTACATGGGGATTCTAACCCGGGAATGTACATGGGGATTCTAACCCGGGAATGTCCATGCGGATTCTAACCCTGGGAATATACATGGGGATTCTAACCCTGGGAATGTATATGCGGATTCTAACACTGGAATGTACATGGGGATTCTAACCCGGGAATGTACATGGGGATGCTAACCCAGGAACGTACATGGGGATTCTAACCCGGGAATGTACATGGGGATTCTAACCCGGGAATGTACATTGGGATTCAAACCCGGGAATGTACATGGGGATGCTAACCCTGGGAAAGTACATGGGGATTCTAACCCTGGGAATGTACATGGGGATTTTAACCCTGGGAATGTACATGGGGATACTAACCCGGGAAAGTACATGGGGATTCTAACCTGGGAATGTTCATGTGTATACTAACACGGGAATGATAATGGGGATTCTAACCCGGGAATGTACATGGGGATTCTAACCCGGGAATGTTCATGGGTGTACTAACCCGGGAATGTACATGGGGATTCTACCCCTGGGAATGTACATGGGGATTCTAAACCGGGAATGTATATGGGGATTCTAACCCGGGCATGTACATGGGGATTCTAACCCGGGAATGTGCATGGGGATTCTAACCCGGGATGTACAGGGGGATTCTAACCCGGGATTGTACATGGGGATTTTAACCGGGGAATGTACATGGGGATTCTAACACAGGAACGGACATGGGGGTTCGAACCCTGGGAATGTGCATATGGATTCTAACACGGGAATGTACATGGGGATTCTAACCCGGGAATGTTCATGGGTATACTAACCCGGGAATGTACATGGGGATTCTAACCCTGGGAATATACATGGTGATTCTAACCCTGGGAATGTATATGGGGATTCTAACACTGGAATGTACATGGGGATTCTGACCCGGGAACGTACATGGGGATTCTAACCCGGGAATGTACATGGGGATTCTAACCCGGGAATGTTCATGGGTATACTAACCCGGGAATGTACATGGGGATTCTACCCCTGGGAATGTACATGGGGATTCTAAACCGGGAATGTATATGGGGATTCTAACCCGGGCATGTACATGGGGATTCTAACCCGGGAATGTGCATGGGGATTCTAACCCGGGATGTAATGGGGGATTCTAACCCGGGAATGTACATGGGGATTCCAATCTGGGAATGTAAATAGGGATTCTATCCCGTGAATGAACATGGGAATTCTAACTTGGGAATGTTCATGTTTATACTAACCCGGGAATAATAATGGGGATTCTAACCCGGGAATGTAAATGGGGATTTTAACCGGGGAATGTACATGGGGATGCTAACCCAGGAACGTACATGGGGGTTCGAACCCTGGGAATGTATATGGGGATTGTAACCCTGTGAATGTACATGGGGATACTAACCCGGGAATGTACATGGGGATTCTAACCCAGGAATGTACATCGGGATTCTAACCCTGGGAAAGTACATAGGGATTCTAACACGGGAATGTACCTGGGGATTCTAACCCGGGAATGTACATGGTGATTCTAACCTGGCATTGTACATGTGGATTCTAACTCAGGAATGTACATGGGGATTCTAAACATGGAATGTAAAAGGGGATTCTAACCCGGGAATGTACATGGGGATTCTAACCCGGGAATGTAAATGGGGATTCTAGCCCGGGAATGTCCATGGGGATTCTAACCCTGGGAATATACATGGGGATTCTAACCCTGGGAATGTATATGGGGATTCTAACACTGGAATGTACATGGGGATTCTAACCCGGGAATGTACATGGGGATTCTAACTCAGGAACGTACATGGGGTTACTAACCCGGGAAAGTACACGGGGATTCTAACCCGGGAATGTACATGGGGATTCCAATCTGGGAATGTAAATAGGGATTCTATCCCGTGAATGAACATGGGAATTCTAACTTGGGAATGTTCATGTTTATACTAACCCGGGAATAATAATGGGGATTCTAACCCGGGCATGTACATGGGGATTCTAATCCGGCAATGGACATGGGGATTCTAACCCGGTAATGTTCATGGGGATTCTAACCCGGGAATGTTCATGGGTATACTAACCCGGGAATGTACATGGGGATTCTAACCTGGGAATGTTCATGGGCATACTAACCCGGGAATGTACATGGGGATTCTAACCCGGGATTGTACATGGTGATTCTAACTCAGGAATGTACATGGGGATTCTAAACATGAAATGTAAAAGGGGATTCTAACCCGGGAATGTGCATGGGGATTCTAACCCGGGAATGTACATGGGGATTCTAACCCGGGAATGTCCATGCGGATTCTAACCCTGGGAATATACATGGGGATTCTAACCCTGGGAATGTATATGCGGATTCTAACACTGGAATGTACATGGGGATTCTAACCCGGGAATGTACATGGGGATGCTAACCCAGGAACGTACATGGGGATTCTAACCCAGGAATGTACATGGGGATTCTAACCCGGGAATGTACATTGGGATTCAAACCCGGGAATGTACATGGGGATGCTAACCCTGGGAAAGTACATGGGGATTCTAACCCTGGGAATGTACATGGGGATTTTAACCCTGGGAATGTACATGGGGATACTAACCCGGGAAAGTACATGGGGATTCTAACCCGGGAATGTACATGGGGATTCCAATCTGGGAATGTACATGGGGATTCTATCCCGGGAATGAACATGGGAATTCTAACCTGGGAATGTTCATGTGTATACTAACACGGGAATGATAATGGGGATTCTAACCCGGGAATGTACATGGGGATTCTAACCCGGGAATGTTCATGGGTATACTAACCCGGGAATGTACATGGGGATTCTACCCCTGGGAATGTACATGGGGATTCTAAACCGGGAATGTATATGGGGATTCTAACCCGGGCATGTACATGGGGATTCTAACCCGGGAATGTGCATGGGGATTCTAACCCGGGATGTACAGGGGGATTCTAACCCGGGATTGTACATGGGGATTTTAACCGGGGAATGTACATGGGGATTCTAACACAGGAACGTACATGGGGGTTCGAACCCTGGGAATGTGCATATGGATTCTAACACGGGAATGTACATGGGGATTCTAACCCGGGAATGTTCATGGGTATACTAACCCGGGAATGTACATGGGGATTCCAACCCTGGGAATATACATGGTGATTCTAACCCTGGGAATGTATATGGGGATTCTAACACTGGAATGTACATGGGGATTCTAACCCGGGAATGTACATGGGGATTCTAACCCAGGAACGTACATGGGGATTCTAACCCGGGAATGTACATGGGGATTCTGACCCGGGAATGTTCATGGGTATACTAACCCGGGAATGTACATGGGGATTCTACCCCTGGTAATGTACAAGGGGATTCTAAACCGGGAATGTATATGGGGATTCTAACCCGGGCATGTACATGGGGATTCTAACCCGGGAATGTGCATGGGGATTCTAACCCGGGATGTACAGGGGGATTCTAACCCGGGAATGTACATGGGGATTTTAACCGGGGAATGTACATGGGGATGCTAACCCAGGAATGCACATGGGGGTTCGAACCCTGGGAATGTATATGGGGATTGTAACCCTGTGAATGTACATGGGGATACTAACCCGCGAATGTACATGGGGATTCTAACCCAGGAATGTACATCGGGATTCTAACCCTGGGAAAGTACATAGGGATTCTAACACGGGAATGTACCTGGGGATTCTAACCCGGGAATGTACATGGGGATTCTATCCGGTGAATGTACATGGGGATTCTAACCCGGGAATGTACATGCGGATTCTAACCCGGGATGTACATGGGGATTCTAACCCGGGAATGTACATGGGGAATCTAACCCTGGGAATGTACATGGGGATTCTAACCCTGGGAATGTACATGGGGATTCTAACCGGGGAATGTATATGGGGATTCTAACCCGGGCATGTACATGGGGATTAAAACCCGGGAATGTACATGGATATACTAACATTGGAATGTACATGGGTATACTAACCATGGAATGTACATGGGGATTCAAACCCGGGAATGTACATGGGGATTCTAACCCGGGAATGTACATGGGGATTCTAACCTGGGAATGTACATGAGGATTCTAACCCGGGAATGTACATGGGGATTCTAACCCAGGAACGTACATGGGGGTTCTAACCCTGGGAATGTATATGGGGATTCTAACCCTGGGTATGTACATGGGGATACTAACCCGAGAATGGACATGGAGATTCTAATCCAGGAATGTGCATGGGGATTCTAACCTAGGATTGTACATGGGGATTCTAAACCTCGGAATGTATATGGGGATTCTAACGCTGGAAATGTGCATGGGGATACTCAACCGGGAATGTACATGGGGATTCTAACGAGGGAATGTACATGGGGATTCTAAACCGGGAATGTACATGGGGATTCTAACCCGGGTATGTACATGGGGATTCTAACCCAGAAATGTGCATGGAGGTTCTAACCCTGTGAATGTACATTGGGATTGTAACCCGGGTATGTACATGGGGATTCTAACCCGGGCATGTACATGGGGATTCTAACCCGGGAATGTGCATGGGGATTCTAACCCGGGATGTACAGGGGGATTCTAACCCGGGAATGTACATGGGGATTTTAACCGGGGAATGTACATGGGGATGCTAACCCAGGAACGTACATGGGGGTTCGAACCCTGGGAATGTATATCGGGATTGTAACCCTGTGAATGTACATGGGGATACTAACCCGGGAATGTACATGGGGATTCTAACCCAGGAATGTACATCGGGATTCTAACCCTGGGAAAGTACATAGGGATTCTAACACGGGAATGTACCTGGGGATTCTAACCCGGGAATGTACATGGGGATTCTATCCGGTGAATGTACATGGGGATTCTAACCCGGGAATGTACATGTGGATTCTAACCCGGGATGTACATGGGGATTCTAACCCGGGAATGTACATGGGGAATCTAACCCTGGGAATGTACATGGGGATTCTAACCCTGGGAATGTACATGGGGATTCTAACCGGGGAATGTATATGGGGATTCTAACCCGGGCATGTACATGGGGATTAAAACCCGGGAATGTACATGGATATACTAACATTGGAATGTACATGGGTATACTAACCATGGAATGTACATGGGGATTCAAACCCGGGAATGTACATGGGGATTCTAACCCGGGAATGTACATGGGGATTCTAACCTGGGAATGTACATGAGGATTCTAACCCGGGAATGTACATGGGGATTCTAACCCAGGAACGTACATGGGGGTTCTAACCCTGGGAATGTATATGGGGATTCTAGCCCTGGGTATGTACATGGGGATACTAACCCAAGAATGGACATGGAGATTCTAATCCAGGAATGTGCATGGGGATTCTAACCTAGGATTGTACATGGGGATTCTAAACCTCGGAATGTATATGGGGATTCTAACGCTGGAAATGTGCATGGGGATACTCAACCGGGAATGTACATGGGGATTCTAACGAGGGAATGTACATGGGGATTCTAAACCGGGAATGTACATGGGGATTCTTACCCAGGAATGTGCATGGAGGTTCTAACCCTGTGAATGTACATTGGGATTTTAACCCGGGTATGTGCATGGGGATTGTAACCCGGGTATGTACATGGGGATTCTAACCTGGGGAATATACATGGGGATTCTAAACCTGGGAATGTACATTGTGATTCTAACCCGGGAATGCACCTGGGGACTCTAACCCGGGAATGTACATGGGGATTCTAACCGGGGAATGTACCTGGGGATTCGAACCCGGGAATGTACATGGGGATTCTAACCCGGGAATGTTCATGGGGATTCTAACCCGGGAATGTTCATGGTTATACTAACCCGGGAATGTACATGGGGATTCTAACCCGGGAATGATCATGGGTATACTAACCCGGGAATGTACATGGGGATTCTAACCCGGGATTGTACATGTGGATTCTAACTCAGGAATGTACATGGGGATTTTAAACATGGAATGTAAAAGGGGATTCTAACCCGGGAATGTACATGGGGATTCTAACCCGGGAATGTACATGGGGATTCTAACCCGGGAATGTCCATGGGGATTCTAACCCTGGGAATATACATGGGGATTCTAACCCTGGGAATGTATATGGGGATTCTAACACTGGAATGTACATGGGGATTCTAACCCGGGAATGTACATGGGGATTCTAACCCAGGAACGTACATGGGGATTCTAACCCGGGAATGTACATGGGGATTCTAACACGGGAATGTACATTGGGATTCAAACCCGGGAATGTACATGGGGATACTAACCCTGGGAATGTACATGGGGATTCTAACCCTGGGAATGTACATGGGGATTTTAACCCTGGGAATGTACATGGGGATACTAACCCGGGAAAGTACATGGGGATTCTAACCCGGGAATGTACATGGGGATTCCAATCTGGGAATGTACATGGGGATTTTATCCCGGGAATGAACATGGGAATTCTAACTTGGGAATGTTCATGGGTATACTAACCCGGGAATGATAATGGGGATTCTAACCCGGGCATGTATATGGGGATTCTAATCCGGCAATGGACATGGGGATTCTAACCCGGGAATGTTCATAGGCATTCTAACCCCGGAATGTTCATGGGTATACTAACCCGGGAATGTACATGGGGATTCTAACCTGGGAATGTTCACGGGTATATTAACCCGGGAATGTACATGGGGATTCTAACCCGGGATTGTACATGGTGATTCTAACTCAGGAATGTACATGGGGATTCTAAACATGAAATGTAAAAGAGGATTCTAACCCGGGAATGTACATGGGGATTCTAACCCGGGAATGTACATGGGGATTCTAACCCGGGAATGTCCATGGGGATTCTAACCCGGGAATGTACATGGGGATTCTAACCCAGGAACGTACATGAGGATTCTAACCCGGGAATGTACATGGGGATTCTAACCCGGGAATGTACATTGGGATTCAAACCCGGGAATGTACATGGGGATACTAACCCTGGGAATGTACATGGGGATTCTAACCCTGGGAATGCACATGGGGATTTTAACCCTGGGAATGTACATGGGGATACTAACCCGGGAAAGTACATGGGGATTCTAACCCGGGAATGTACATGGGGATTCCAATCTGGGAATGTACATGGGGATTCTATCCCGGGAATGAACATGGGGATTCTAACCAGGGAATGTACATGGGGATTCTAACCCAGGAACGTACATGGGGATTCTAACCCGGGAATGTCCATGGGGATTCTAACCCGGGAATGTTCATGGGTATATTAACCTGGGAATGTACATGGGGATTCTACCCCTGGGAATGTACATGGGGATTCTAAACCGGGAATGTATATGGGAATTCTAACCCGGGCATGTACATGGGGATTCTAACCCGGTAATGTGCATGGGGATTCTAACCCGGGATGCACAGGTGGATTCTAACCCGGGAATGTACATGGGGATTTTAACCGGGGAATGTACATGGGGAAACTAACCCGGGAATGTACATGGGGATTCTAACCCGGGAATGTACATCGGGATTCTAACCCGGGAATGTTCATGGGGATTCGAACCCGGAAATGTTCATGGGTATACTAACCCGGGAATGTACATGGGGATTCTAACCTGGGAATGTTCATGGGTATACTAACTCGGGAATGTACATGGGGATTCTAACCCGGGATTGTACATGGTGATTCTAACTCAGGAATGTACATGGGGATTCTAAACATGAAATGTAAAAGGGGATTCTAACCCGGGAATGTACATGGGGATTCTAACCCGGGAATGTCCATGGGGATTCTAACACTGGGAATATACATGGGGATTCTAACCCGGGAACGTACATGGGGATTATAACCCGGGATATACATGGGGATTCTAACCCGGGAATGTACAAGGGGATTATAACCCGGGAATGTACATGGGGATTCTAACCCAGGAACGTACATGGGAGTTCTAATCCTGGGAATGTATATGGGGATTCTAACCCTGGGAATGTACATGGGGATACTAACCCGGGAATGTACATGGGGATTCTAACCCAGGAAAGTACATGGGGATTCTAACCCGGGATTGTACATGGGGATTCTAAAACCTGGGAATGTATATGGGGATTCTAACGCTGGAAATGTACATGGGGATACTAACCCGGGAATGCACATGGGGTTTCTAACCAGGGAATGTACATGGGGATTCTAACCCGGGAATGTGCATGGGGATTCTAACCCGGGAATGTACATGGGGTTTCTAACCCAGGAATGTACATGGGGATTGTAACCCGGGTATGTACATGGGGATTCTAACCCTGGGAATGTACATGGTGATTCTAACCCTGGGAATGTACATGGGGATTCTTACTCTGGGAATGTCTATGGGGATTCTAACCCGGGAATATACATGGGGATTAAAACCCGGGAATGTACATGGGTATACTAACCATGGAATGTACATGGGTAAAGTAACCATGGAATGTACATGGGGATTCAAACCCGGGAATGTACATGGGGATTCTAACCCAGGAATGTACATGGGGATTCTAACCTGGGAATGTACATGGGGATTCTAACCCGGGAATGTACATGTGGATACTAACCCGGGAATGTACATGGGGATTCTAACCCAGGAATGGAAATGGGGATTCTAACCCGGGTTTGTGCATGGGAATTCTAAACCTGGGAATGTTTATGGGGATTCTAACGCTGGAAATGTACATGGGGATATTAACACGGGAATGTACATGGGGATTCTAACCCAGGAATGTACGTGGGGATTCTAACCCGGGAATGTACATGGGGATTCTAACCCGGGAATGTACATGGGGATTTTAACCCAGGAATATAATGGAGATTCTAACCCTGGGAATGTACATGGGATTGTAACCCATGAATGTACCTGGGGATTCGAACCCGGGAATGTCCATGGGGATTCGAATCCGGGCATGTACATGCGGATTCTAACCCGGCAATGGACTTGGGGATTCTAACCCGGGAATGTTCATGCGTATACTAACCCGGGAATGTACATGGGGACTCTAACCCGGGAATGTTCATGGGTATACGAACCCGGGAATGTGCATGGGGATTCTAACCCGGGAAAGTACATGGGGATTCTAACTCAGGAATGTACATGGGGATTCTAAACATGGAATGTAAAAGGGAATTCTAACCCGGGAATGTACATGGGGATTCTAACTCAGGAATGTTCATGGGGATTCTAACCCGGGAATGTTCATGGTTATACTAACCCGGGAATGTACATGGGGATTCTAACCCGGGAATGATCATGGGTATACTAACCCGGGAATGTACATGGGGATTCTAACCCGGGATTGTACATGTGGATTCTAACTCAGGAATGTACATGGGGATTCTAAACATGGAATGTAAAAGGGGATTCTAACCCTGGAATGTACATGGGGATTCCAATCTGGGAATGTAAATAGGGATTCTATCCCGTGAATGAACATGGGAATTCTAACTTGGGAATGTTCATGTTTATACTAACCCGGGAATAATAATGGGGATTCTAACCCGGGCATGTACATGGGGATTCTAATCCGGCAATGGACATGGGGATTCTAACCCGGTAATGTTCATGGGTATACTAACCCGGGAATGTACATGGGGATTCTAACCTGGGAATGTTCATGGGCATACTAACCCGGGAATGTACATGGGGATTCGAACCCAGGATTGTACATGGTGATTCTAACTCAGGAATGTACATGGGGATTCTAAACATGAAATGTAAAAGGGGATTCTAACCCGGGAATGTACATGGGGATTCTAACCCGGGAATGTACATGGGGATTCTAACCCGGGAATGTCCATGCGGATTCTAACCCTGGGAATATACATGGGGATTCTAACCCTGGGAATGTATATGCGGATTCTAACACTGGAATGTACATGGGGATTCTAACCCGGGAATGTACATGAGGATGCTAACCCAGGAACGTACATGGGGATTCTAACCCGGGAATGTACATGGGGATTCTAACCCGGGAATGTCCATTGGGATTTAAACCCGGGAATGTACATGGGGGTGCTAACCCTGGGAAAGTACATGGAGATTCTAACCCTGGGAATGTACATGGGGATTTTAACCCTGGGAATGTACATGGGGATACTAACCCGGGAAAGTACATGGGGATTCTAACCCGGGAATGTACATGGGGATTCCAATCTGGGAATGTACATGGGGATTCTATCCCGGGAATGAACATGGGAATTCTAACCTGGGAATGTTCATGTGTATACTAACACGGGAATGAGAATGGGGATTCTAACCCGGGAATGAACATGGGGATTCTAACCCGGGAATGTTCATGGGTATACTAACCCGGGAATGTACATGGGGATTGTACCCCTGGGAATGTACATGGGGATTCTAAACCGGGAATGTATATGGGGATTCTAACCCGGGCATGTACATGGGGATTCTAACCCGGGAATGTGCATGGGGATTCTAACCCGGGATGTACAGGGGGATTCTAACCCGGGATTGTACATGGGGATTTTAACCGGGGAATGTACATGGGGATTCTAACACAGGAACGTACATGGGGGTTCTAACCCTGGGAATGTGCATAGGGATTCTAACACGGGAATGTACCTGGGGATTCTAACCCGGGAATGTACATGGGGATTCTATCCGGTGAATGTACATGGGGATTCTAACCCGGGAATGTACATGCGGATTCTAACCCGGGATGTACATGGGGATTCTAACCCGGGAATGTACATGGGGAATCTAACCCTGGGAATGTACATGGGGATTCTAACCCTGGGAATATACATGGTGATTCTAACCCTGGGAATGTATATGGGGATTCTAACACTGGAATGTACATGGGGATTCTAACCCGGGAATGTACATGGGGATTCTAACCCAGGAACGTACATGGTGATTCTAACCCGGGAATGTACATGGGGATTCTAACCCGGGAATGTTCATGGGTATACTAACCCGGGAATGTACATGGGGATTCTACCCCTGGGAATGTACATGGGGATTCTAAACCGGGAATGTATATGGCGATTCTAACCCGGGCATGTACATGGGGATTCTAACCCGGGAATGTGCATGGGGATTCTAACCCGGGATGTACAGGGGGATTCTAACCCGGGAATGTACATGGGGATTTTAACCGGGGAATGTACATGGGGATGCTAACCCAGGAACGTACATGGGGGTTCGAACCCTGGGAATGTATATGGGGATTGTAACCCTGTGAATGTACATGGGGATACTAACCCGGGAATGTACATGGGGATTCTAACCCAGGAATGTACATCGGGATTCTAACCCTGGGAAAGTACATAGGGATTCTAACCCGGGAATGTACCTGGGGATTCTAACCCGGGAATGTACATGGTGATTCTAACCAGGCATTGTACATGTGGATTCTAACTCAGGAATGTACATGGGGATTCTAAACATGGAATGTAAAAGGGGATTCTAACCCGGGAATGTACATGGGGATTCTAACCCGGGAATGTAAATGGGGATTCTAGCCCGGGAATGTCCATGGGGATTCTAACCCTGGGAATATACATGGGGATTCTAACCCTGGGAATGTATATGGGGATTCTAACACTGGAATGTACATGGGAATTCTAACCCGGGAATGTACATAGGGATTCTAACCCAGGAACGTACATGGGGATTCTAACCCGGGAATGTACATGGGGATTCTAACCCGGGAATGTACATTGGGATTCAAACCCGGGAATGTACATGGGGATACTAACCCTGGGAATGTACATGGGGATTCTAACCCTGGGAATGTACATGGGGATTTTAGCCCTGGGAATGTACATGGGGATACTAACCCGGGAAAGTACACGGGGATTCTAACCCGGGAATGTACATGGGGATTCCAATCTGGGAATGTAAATAGGGATTCTATCCCGTGAATGAACATGGGAATTCTAACTTGGGAATGTTCATGTTTATAATAACCCGGGAATAATAATGGGGATTCTAACCCGGGCATGTACATGGGGATTCTAATCCGGCAATGGACATGGGGATTCTAACCCGGTAATGTTCATGGGGATTCTAACCCGGGAATGTTCATGGGTATACTAACCCGGGAATGTACATGGGGATTCTAACCTGGGAATGTTCATGGACATACTAACCCGGGAATGTACATGGGGATTCTAACCCGGGATTGTACATGGTGATTCTAACTCAGGAATGTACATGGGGATTCTAAACATGAAATGTAAAAGGGGATTCTAACCCGGGAATGTACATGGGGATTCTAACCCGGGAATGTACATGGGGATTCTAACCCGGGAATGTCCATGCGGATTCTAACCCTGGGAATATACATGGGGATTCTAACCCTGGGAATGTATATGCGGATTCTAACACTGGAATGTACATGGGGATTCTAACCCGGGAATGTACATGGGGATGCTAACCCAGGAACGTACATGGGGATTCTAACCCGGGAATGTACATGGGGATTCTAACCCGGGAATGTACATTGGGATTCAAACCCGGGAATGTACATGGGGATGCTAACCCTGGGAAAGTACATGGGGATTCTAACCCTGGGAATGTACATGGGGATTTTAACCCTGGGAATGTACATGGGGATACTAACCCGGGAAAGTACATGGGGATTCTAACCTGGGAATGTTCATGTGTATACTAACACGGGAATGATAATGGGGATTCTAACCCGGGAATGTACATGGGGATTCTAACCCGGGAATGTTCATGGGTGTACTAACCCGGGAATGTACATGGGGATTCTACCCCTGGGAATGTACATGGGGATTCTAAACCGGGAATGTATATGGGGATTCTAACCCGGGCATGTACATGGGGATTCTAACCCGGGAATGTGCATGGGGATTCTAACCCGGGCATGTACATGGGGATTCTAACCCGGGAATGTGCATGGGGATTCTAACCCGGGATGTACAGGGGGATTCTAACCCGGGATTGTACATGGGGATTTTAACCGGGGAATGTACATGGGGATTCTAACACAGGAACGTACATGGGGAATCTAACCCTGGGAATGTACATGGGGATTCTAACCCTGGGAATATACATGGTGATTCTAACCCTGGGAATGTATATGGGGATTCTAACACTGGAATGTACATGGGGATTCTAACCCGGGAATGTACATGGGGATTCTAACCCAGGAACGTACATGGGGATTCTAACCCGGGAATGTACATGGGGATTCTAACCCGGGAATGTTCATGGGTATACTAACCCGGGAATGTACATGGGGATTCTACCCCTGGGAATGTACATGGGGATTCTAAACCGGGAATGTATATGGGGATTCTAACCCGGGCATGTACATGGGGATTCTAACCCGGGAATGTGCATGGGGATTCTAACCCGGGATGTAATGGGGGATTCTAACCCGGGAATGTACATGGGGATTTTAACCGGGGAATGTACATGGGGATGCTAACCCAGGAATGTACATGGGGGTTCGAACCCTGGGAATGTATATGGGGATTGTAACCCTGTGAATGTACATGGGGATACTAACCCGGGAATGTACATGGGAATTCTAACCCAGGAATGTACATCGGGATTCTAACCCTGGGAAAGTACATAGGGATTCTAACACGGGAATGTACCTGGGGATTCTAACCCGGGAATGTACATGGTGATTCTAACCCGGCATTGTACATGTGGATTCTAACTCAGGAATGTACATGGGGATTCTACCCCTGGGAATGTACATGGGGATTCTAAACCGGGAATGTATATGGGGATTCTAACCCGGGCATGTACATGGGGATTCTAACCCGGGAATGTGCATGGGGATTCTAACCCGGGAATGTACATGGGGATTCTAACCCGGGAATGTTCATGGGTGTACTAACCCGGGAATGTACATGTGGATTCTACCCCTGGGAATGTACATGGGGATTCTAAACCGGGAATCTATATGGGGATTCTAACCCGGGCATGTACATGGGGATTCTAACCCGGGAATGTGCATGGGGATTCTAACCCGGGCATGTACATGGGGATTCTAACCCGGGAATGTGCATGGGGATTCTAACCCGGGATGTACAGGGGGATTCTAACCCGGGATTGTACATGGGGATTTTAACCGGGGAATGTACATGGGGATTCTAACACAGGAACGTACATGGGGAATCTAACCCTGGGAATGTACATGGGGATTCTAACCCTGGGAATATACATGGTGATTCTAACCCTGGGAATGTATATGGGGATTCTAACACTGGAATGTACATGGGGATTCTAACCCGGGAATGTACATGGGGATTCTAACCCAGGAACGTACATGGGGATTCTAACCCGGGAATGTACATGGGGATTCTAACCCGGGAATGTTCATGGGTATACTAACCCGGGAATGTACATGGGGATTCTACCCCTGGGAATGTACATGGGGATTCTAAACCGGGAATGTATATGGGGATTCTAACCCGGGCATGTACATGGGGATTCTAACCCGGGAATGTGCATGGGGATTCTAACCCGGGATGTAATGGGGGATTCTAACCCGGGAATGTACATGGGGATTTTAACCGGGGAATGTACATGGGGATGCTAACCCAGGAACGTACATGGGGGTTCGAACCCTGGGAATGTATATGGGGATTGTAACCCTGTGAATGTACATGGGGATACTAACCCGGGAATGTACATGGGGATTCTAACCCAGGAATGTACATCGGGATTCTAACCCTGGGAAAGTACATAGGGATTCTAACACGGGAATGTACCTGGGGATTCTAACCCGGGAATGTACATGGTGATTCTAACCCGGCATTGTACATGTGGATTCTAACTCAGGAATGTACATGGGGATTCTAAACATGGAATGTAAAAGGGGATTCTAACCCGGGAATGTACATGGGGATTCTAACCCGGGAATGTAAATGGGGATTCTAGCCCGGGAATGTCCATGGGGATTCTAACCCTGGGAATATACATGGGGATTCTAACCCTGGGAATGTATATGGGGATTCTAACACTGGAATGTACATGGGGATTCTAACCCGGGAATGTACATGGGGATTCTAACCCAGGAACGTACATGGGGATACTAACCCGGGAAAGTACACGGGGATTCTAACCCGGGAATGTACATGGGGATTCCAATCTGGGAATGTAAATAGGGATTCTATCCCGTGAATGAACATGGGAATTCTAACTTGGGAATGTTCATGTTTATACTAACCCGGGAATAATAATGGGGATTCTAACCCGGGCATGTACATGGGGATTCTAATCCGGCAATGGACATGGGGATTCTAACCCGGTAATGTTCATGGGGATTCTAACCCGGGAATGTTCATGGGTATACTAACCCGGGAATGTACATGGGGATTCTAACCTGGGAATGTTCATGGGCATACTAACCCGGGAATGTACATGGGGATTCTAACCCGGGATTGTACATGGTGATTCTAACTCAGGAATGTACATGGGGATTCTAAACATGAAATGTAAAAGGGGATTCTAACCCGGGAATGTGCATGGGGATTCTAACCCGGGAATGTACATGGGGATTCTAACCCGGGAATGTCCATGCGGATTCTAACCCTGGGAATATACATGGGGATTCTAACCCTGGGAATGTATATGCGGATTCTAACACTGGAATGTACATGGGGATTCTAACCCGGGAATGTACATGGGGATGCTAACCCAGGAACGTACATGGGGATTCTAACCCGGGAATGTACATGGGGATTCTAACCCGGGAATGTACATTGGGATTCAAACCCGGGAATGTACATGGGGATGCTAACCCTGGGAAAGTACATGGGGATTCTAACCCGGGAATGTACATGGGGATTCCAATCTGGGAATGTACATGGGGATTCTATCCCGGGAATGAACATGGGAATTCTAACCTGGGAATGTTCATGTGTATACTAACACGGGAATGATAATGGGGATTCTAACCCGGGAATGTTCATGGGTATACTAACCCGGGAATGTACATGGGGATTCTACCCCTGGGAATGTACATGGGGATTCTAAACCGGGAATGTATATGGGGATTCTAACCCGGGCATGTACATGGGGATTCTAACCCGGGAATGTGCATGGGGATTCTAACCCGGGATGTACAGGGGGATTCTAACCCGGGATTGTACATGGGGATTTTAACCGGGGAATGTACATGGGGATTCTAACACAGGAACGTACATGGGGGTTCGAACCCTGGGAATGTGCATATGGATTCTAACACGGGAATGTACATGGGGATTCTAACCCGGGAATGTTCATGGGTATACTAACCCGGGAATGTACATGGGGATTCTAACCCGGGAATGTTCATGGGTATACTAACCCGGGAATGTACATGGGGATTCTACCCCTGGTAATGTACAAGGGGATTCTAAACTGGGAATGTATATGGGGATTCTAACCCGGGCATGTACATGGGGATTTTAACCGGGGAATGTACATGGGGATGCTAACCCAGGAATGCACATGGGGGTTCGAACCCTGGGAATGTATATGGGGTTTCTAACCCTGTCAATGTACCTGGGGATTCTAACCCGGGAATGTACATGGGGATTCTATCCGGTGAATGTACATGGGGATTCTAACCCGGGAATGTACATGCGGATTCTAACCCGGGATGTACATGGGGTTTCTAACCCGGGAATGTACATGGGGAATCTAACCCTGGGAATGTACATGGGGATTCTAACCCTGGGAATGTACATGGGGATTCTAACCGGGGAATGTATATGGGGATTCTAACCCGGGCATGTACATGGGGATTAAAACCCGGGAATGTACATGGATATACTAACATTGGAATGTACATGGGTATACTAACCATGGAATGTACATGGGGATTCAAACCCGGGAATGTACATGGGGATTCTAACCCGGGAATGTACATGGGGATTCTAACCTGGGAATGTACATGAGGATTCTAACCCGGGAATGTACATGGTGATTCTAACCCAGGAACGTACATGGGGGTTCTAACCCTGGGAATGTATATGGGGATTCTAACCCTGGGTATGTACATGGGGATACGAACCCGAGAATGGACATGGAGATTCTAATCCAGGAATGTGCATGGGGATTCTAACCTAGGATTGTACATGGGGATTCTAAACCTCGGAATGTATATGGGGATTCTAACGCTGGAAATGTGCATGGGGATACTCAACCGGGAATGTACATGGGGATTCTAACGAGGGAATGTACATGGGGATTCTAAACCGGGAATGTACATGGGGATTCTAACCCGGGTATGTACATGGGGATTCTAACCCAGAAATGTGCATGGAGGTTCTAACCCTGTGAATGTACATTGGGATTGTAACCCGGGTATGTACATGGGGATTCTAACCCGGGCATGTACATGGGGATTCTAACCCGGGAATGTGCATGGGGATTCTAACCCGGGATGTACAGGGGGATTCTAACCCGGGAATGTACATGGGGATTTTAACCGGGGAATGTACATGGGGATGCTAACCCAGGAACGTACATGGGGGTTCGAACCCTGGGAATGTATATGGGGATTGTAACCCTGTGAATGTACATGGGGATACTAACCCGGGAATGTACATGGGGATTCTAACCCAGGAATGTACATCGGGATTCTAACCCTGGGAAAGTACATCGGGATTCTAACACGGGAATGTACCTGGGGATTCTAACCCGGGAATGTACATGGGGATTCTATCCGGTGAATGTACATGGGGATTCTAACTCGGGAATGTACATGCGGATTCTAACCCGGGATGTACATGGGGATTCTAACCCGGGAATGTACATGGGGAATCTAACCCTGGGAATGTGGATATCTGAACGGAATATATGGAATTAAAGACAGTAAAGTAAACGGGATATATGAAAATGTATAAGCCATGGAAGAATAGCTGGGAGAATGTCAGATTGCAAATAGTGCAACATCAGCATAGCTAACAGTCTGTCTCAAGGTTTCAAGTCACTAATCCTGCCAATAATATATAATTGTAACATGAAATACATCTGCAGAATTGCAAGGTCTCAGTAAATAGTCACACCATTAGATTGAAACATTTGGAGGCAATACTTGAGCTTTCAAGAAGAACATCTCATATAGATTGACTAATGAGTGGCTGAGTTAGACTGTCAATCCATTTGTATTTTGTTATCTGATTTCAAAACTGTATAACTGTTAACGCTTTACGATGTAACTTCACCTATCCGTAGGGAGTGTGTACGCTCTATCCAGAGAGTATATCTTCTGTCTGATAGGTCTTACTGGCCGGTAATAAAGACTGCTTTGTTCAAAGCACAAGAGGTATTCGACTCAGTAATTTTACTGAACCAGATTGAGGTAAAAGAATCCAGGAATTAACATTTGGTGTCAGAAGTGGGATCTCAACGGACGACTGCCGAAAACTTGCGAATTAAGAGCCAGACTAGCCTTGGACGAGACGAGGGGAAAATGGCCACTGGAGTGAGTATGATTTCAATACTGCTCCAGTTTCCCCCGGTTTCAAAAGTCTGAGGAAAGTTTAGCCACTCGCTGGTTCTCAGGTAGTGTCTGAACGAGATCCAGGACAATCTGGTGAATACCTTTCAAACTTAGAATAGGGATAGAGATAGGGAAATTGTGCGATGACGCAAACCAAGCGGCGACTTGGAAAGATAGTTAGAGCTAGATAGGGATAGATGATCAATCATGGATCCAAAAAAAAAAATTAATAGGAAAGAAAAGAGACTCTTATGAATTTCTGTTTAAATGAGAAATGCTTCTGTGACTTTTACTGTAAAAAAAAAAGCCGGGGAGTTGTGGTTTGTTTTATCTCAAACAGAATGAAAGTTTGTTTTAACCCTTCGTAGTGTTGTCCTGTATGTGGGAAGTTTAAGAGTGTGAACCTTATTGAATTACGTATATTCGGATGATAAGTTGCGGAGCCAGGAAATGCCCAAAGGATAGATTTGTTAAAAAGAGAAAAAATTACATGGTCCCGGTGGTTTAAAAAAAAAAGAAAAACTTGTTGAAAACAAACATTCAGAGAAGGCACAGCAAAACAACTGAGATGGATTCAAAAGGATTTAAAAAAAAAATTATATTAAATAACACGACCTTGAGGCTGGAACAATTGAGATAACGAAAAGCAGTCCACAGCCTACGTGCCAGACTTCTCTCTAGTTATAAAAAAAAAGTAACGTACTAAATAGGTGCTGAAAGAAAAAAATGTTCTGAGATTTTAAATTATGAAAAATATAAAATCACTCCTGTCCAATTGGCAGAAAAAAAAACTCCATTAAATTAGGGCTTTCATTGACTGATTGAATTTAAACTGCGCAGTAACGTCAAAGGATAGGGAAATTTGGAGACTAAAAGAAATTAATTGAGGCTCATAAGAAATCAAAATTAGAAAATTAGGCTCACAGGGAATAAAATGGGGATTTAAATAGAGGATAGGTGTTCAACTCAGGTACGACGAAGGGACCTTGAATATCACTTGGCCCGTCTAGGCTCTGATTGAATTTAAAAAAAAAACCCCGCAGCAACTCGGAAGGTAGGGCCGACGCGAACGCGCGGCCGAGAGAAGGGCCGAAGCGAACGCGCAGCGACGTAAACGCGCAGTGAAGCGAACGCGCAGTGACGTCAACGCGCAGTGACGTAACGCGCAGTGACGCCGACGCGTAGTGACGCAGAGGCGCAGCAACGCGAATCGCGAAAGTCAGTGCTAATGGCAGTAAGTCTGTAAGTCTTAAGGTGTTTAGAGTTTTAAGTTTAGTATTAAGATCGCACGGCTATGCGGACCGTGCGGTGATGCGGGTAATTTTGTAGATCGTGCGGCTATGCGGACCGTGCGGTGATGCGGGTACGTGTTAGAAGTCTTTGTCTATTTTGTAGATCGCGCGGCTATGCGGACCGTGCGGCGATGCGGGTAAAGTAAAGTTAAAGTATCTTAACTCGCGCGGCGACGCGAGCCACGGGTCGACGCGGATTGCGCGGCGGCGTGAACTGCGAGGCAACGCGGATTGCGAGGCGACGTGAGCTGCGGGGCAACGCGGATTGCAAGGCGACGTGAACTGCGAGGCGACGTGGTAGTTTAGTATTAAGATCGTGCGGCGACGCGGACCGTGCGGTGATGCGGGTAAGTGTTAGATTTGGAGTTAGTTAAAGTCCGTGTTAGTTCTGTAAAGTCTGTGTCTATTTGTAAGTTTGTTTAAATTGCACGACGACACGAACGCGTAGCGACACAGTAATACGAGGGGCAGTGTGAAAATGGGAAATCAGTTAGATAAAACCACGGATGCGGATAGTCCGCTACAAAAGTTATGTGAGGAATTCCCTGAAAGAGCTGAAGACTTTAGAAAATTATCAGGAGCCCTGAACAAATTATTAGGGGATGACCAGTGGCCTCTAAGTGACACTAGAAGCGTAGAGGTAAAAAAAAAAGCACAGGGATTAATTTGGAGAAGGGGACGAGGAAAAGGGGATAAAAAAAAATGTAATTGCAACCTGGCGACATTATTGTCAGAAATTAAAAGATGCATCACTTCTATCGAGTTGGCAAACAAATGCTATTAAATTAGGACTTGCATTGACAGAGGGAACACATGTTAAAACTGTAGACGTCTTTAAAAAAAAAAAAAAAAAGAATGAAGGTGCGCACGAGAAACTTGCTAAGAGATCCTCTGGGACCTCTGAGAAAGGTATTGATCAACTACAAGTTAAAATGGCTGGCTTTGTGTTAACCGAGGCTGATGATGAAATTGATGAGTGGCCACTGACTCAGCGCCCAACGGCGCCTCCCGCACCCCCTGGCCTCTTGCTCCAGTCCTCTTCCCAACACCCTCCACCTAACACTCCAGTAAAAAAGAGTTAGGAACAACCACATATCACCAAAGCAACAAACCCAAACTGACTCCTCATCCTCTGATAGCGATTCGGATCCCCAGTTTACAAGCAATACAGCCGAAAGGACCAGATCTCACACTCGAAAGGGCAGAACTATATCTCAACATCACAAACAGTCCCGTAAATCTTCTAGTCAACCTACCAGTCCAAGTTGTGAAAGACATAGCAAACACCCCCGCCGATCGAGACGCAGAACTGTCAAGCAGTCAGACAGCTCTGAAACATCCTCCGGCCTGGAAATGATTTCCAAGATCTCAAAGTCCCGACACCAATTCCCTGTCAGACCAATGCCAAACCCTGATGCACAACAAGCTGCAGACCACCTCTCTATAGATGTCTGTGATCTTCAAACAACTATTTGATTGCTCACGCTATCCGGACAGATGGAAAGGGCAGTTAAATATTATTGGCAGAAAAAGAAAGGGGAGGGGGGAGGTGCGCCCCCAACCCGGGTCAAAACTGAATACGTGACTAGAAAGGAAGAGCCATCTCGGGAGGAAGGATCAATAGAACCGTAGTGTGGCATACAGGATTGGATGGATAAGCAAGGATACGGTTATACTAAACAACCAAACGGCCCGAGCCCTGCTAATAAACCTCCCTATTGTCCCCGGCATGGTATGGGAAGAGGCCGGGACTGGGTAAGAGGAATTGACTGTTTTAATTGTGGGCAGGAAGGACATTGGAATAAAAATTGCCCCTACCGTCAGCATGGAAAAGGAAGAGGAGGAAGAGGAGGGGGGCAAGGGGGGAGAGGAAGATCTTACACTAACTTCTCCCAGAACAACCCCTTTGGTCAATTGTCCCCCGATTGACTACGCAGCTTGATTGTGCAGGGATCCTCCCCGGACGACGAACCCATTCTGAATGAGTGGCAACCCTTTTTGATAGATACGGGAGCCTTCATGTCTTCTGTACAATCAAAGCTTAAACTCCCTGCTTCTACTGAAACACAGGAACTTTCAGGATTCCTGGGACAAATCTCGACATTCCCAGTGTCAGAACCGGTTAAAATGGGTTACCAGGAAGAATCGGTGGAACATCGAGTTGTTATCACAACCAATCTGGACTGTAACTTGATGGCTAGAGACCTCCTTTGCAAATTCCAGTTGCATTTGGAGTGTGGAGATAACGGGATTATTGTAAAACAGGAAACCCTTAAGCGGCAGTATGATACCACTAGAACCCCTCAGTGGTGGTCTCTGGACCTGCCGCAGGCACCCTGTCACGTGACCCTAGCATACGATCCCAGTGGAAAGAATCAGGTCCTGCAGAACTTTTATCAGGATCACGAAGGGGAAGTGAAGGGAATTCTATTTAGGGCTAGAGTGACTGGACTGGAAAGAGAGGCAGATTTTGTGGAAGTGGATAAGAATCTGTGGAAACAGCCCCTAACAATGGCACCGCATATTGCTCGTGAAGTATTAGCCCCTCACCATGCTAAAGATTTGGGAGTTATGGTACACAAGGCCATAGATGAGGCTGACCCTACCAGCCGGGATGTGCAAATCGTAAAACATGGCCGAACAGTCCAATTTAATGGGGACCCCGAGAAAGTATTAACAACTCTATGGCATCATACTGGCTCGGACATACCCGACTATGTGGATCCTCATGTGTGGGCAGAGGACCCCTCCCAAGTGGGTTATACTCCCATTAATTGAGATCCCAGTGCAGGGCAATGTGGACTGGCCCTCTATCCGACAGAACCCACTGAAATCACAGGCAATCCTAAACTGACTTTTCGGCACTGTACTGCAATTAATCCGGCCTGTTTTCTTACTGAGCCACCCCAAGATGAGGAAGAACCCAGTCATGATTGTTTATCTTTAATTTAAGAGGCCACATCAGTCAGGGAAGATTTAGTTGATGTACCAATGGAAGATCCAGACTGTATTCTTACTGAGCCAACCAAAGATGAGGAAGAACCCAGTCATGATTGTTTATGTATGTTGACGGAAGTACTTCTATTAATCCAGAAGATACACGAATCTCAGGATACGCCATAGTAAACCAGGAGAATCAGGTCTTGGAATCTGCCACTTTGAAACCGCCTATTCTGCTCAACAAGCTGAACTATTCGCCCTCACCCAAGCCTGTATCTTGGCCAAAGATCTCAAAGTCAATATCTATACCGACTCTAGGTATGCCTTTGGGGTGGCGCATGATTTCGGACAATTATGGAAAAATAGGGGATTCCTAACCTCACAGGGGAATGAGATATCTCATAAACAGTTAGTATCTGATTTGTTGCAAGCCCTCATGTTCCCCAAACGCATTGCCATTGTACCAAGAGGCCAAACAGGCCTCTCGTGACCAACAGATGGTAGTGCCCAAAATTATGAGTCAGATTAAAAATCCTGCAAAGGATAAGTTAGCCTCGGAAAAACCAATGCCAACCATCCAAGATGTTATAAAAGCACAGGGGGACGCTCCTGAAAAAGATAAACTGTTGTGGAAATATTATGCATGTACTTATGACAATGTTTCTAAACTCTGGACCACTCCCGCGGAACAGACTTGCATGTCTGACGAGTTGGCCTCATGGGTTATAGAATGTCTGCATTTTGCTACTCATTGTGGAGCAAGGACCACGAGTGACACACTTTTGGCTACTTGGTGGCACCCTAAACTCCAGGCGCTCACCCAGAACATCAGTAGTCGTTGCCTGGTTGGCCAGCAACATAATCCAGGGAAGGGAGTCCCCTGTGATTGGGGTAAAACGCCCCTACCCGAAGGTCCCTTTGAGACATTTTAGTTGGACTACATTGAGTTGCAAAAAGTTCAGTGTTACAGATATGTGTTAGTAATAGTAGATGTGTTTAGCAGATGGATTGAAGCCTACCCTAACCTGGACAATAAGACTCAGACTGTTGTTAAGGTGTTAATGAGGGAAATTGTTCCTAGATATGAGATCTCAGCTAGACTGATGACCACCTATGTTCTTTCTCTGACTCAGGCTCTGCGACTAGTTCACAACCAGGTTCAAGATGCTTACCCGAATAGTCCCTCGTGGCACCAGGGAAGTATGGATTCGGAAGGGATTAGAGCCACAATAGGAGGGGCCTTTTTAGGTGTCACTCACTACCCCCACTGCAGCCAAGGTTGAGGGGAAAAGTGCCTGGGTTCACCTGCACCACTGCAAGCTCATCACCATTTAAACAAATCTTGCTGGTTAGTCTAATTCCTGTTTCTGTTCCAGATCTCCTCCTCCCTATAGCTGAACAATGCAGTTGAAGGAGGATCAGTTTGAACTCTTACCTGTCAGACAGCCAAATACACTGACGGAAACCTGAAGGGAAACGTGAAAACAGAACTCTTTTTATCAGCTAAATAATTGGACTATTTATAAGATGAGACTGTGTCTGTATGCTACTGTCTGCATAATAGTGTTGATATATGACAGTTTTGGTGCACGGGAAGGAAGACAAAGGCGAGAGCTCCATGTAAACACCTTTTTGTTTATGTCTTACGTTTATGCGGAAAAAGGGCACTTCACTAGATGCTGGGTGTGTTCACATATCCCTATACATTCCAAAGGGGGAATTCCTTTGCGCACCGTTCCCCTGACCCTAACTGAGACTGTTAGATGGATTCAAAGAAACGATATTGGAACAGGTAGCTAACCGCACTGCTGAGGCTCTGGAGGGCATCACAGCTGAAATGGTAGCGATAAGGACCGTAGCATTAGAAAATTGAATGGCCCTCGATTACCTGTTAGCTGAGAAAGGGGGAACGTGTGCCCTGATAGGATCTGAATGTTGCACTTACATTCCTGATAGTTCAGAAAACATAACCCACCTTGCCGATCACATAAGGAAGGAGGTGAAAAAGTTATCCACACCAGCAAAAGAACTTAGCAGGTTTGATTGGTTTCTGGGTGGATCTTGGAGATCCTATCTAATACATGGGGCAATTGTTCTCATCATAATAATTACCTGCTGTTTGATTGTTGGTTGCCTTAACCTCTGCTGTAAAGCAATGACAAGGTTAGCAGACCCTCTTGTGGTCAAGGGTTCCCGGGTTATGATCCAACAAACTAGAGAACTACTCAACAATGCAATACTCATAGAATGATCCTAAATGTTATCATAGAATGATAAAAGGGGGGATGTGGATATCTGAACGGAATATATGGAATTAAAGACAGTAAAGTAAACGGGATATATGAAAATGTATAAGCCATGGAAGAATAGCTGGGAGAATGTCAGATTGCAAATAGTGCAACATCAGCATAGCTAACAGTCTGTCTCAAGGTTTCAAGTCACTAATCCTGCCAATAATATATAATTGTAACATGAAATACATCTGCAGAATTGCAAGGTCTCAGTAAATAGTCACACCATTAGATTGAAACATTTGGAGGCAATACTTGAGCTTTCAAGAAGAACATCTCATATAGATTGACTAATGAGTGGCTGAGTTAGACTGTCAATCCATTTGTATTTTGTTATCTGATTTCAAAACTGTATAACTGTTAACGCTTTACGATGTAACTTCACCTATCCGTAGGGAGTGTGTACGCTCTATCCAGAGAGTATATCTTCTGTCTGATAGGTCTTACTGGCCGGTAATAAAGACTGCTTTGTTCAAAGCACAAGAGGTATTCGACTCAGTAATTTTACTGAACCAGATTGAGGTAAAAGAATCCAGGAATTAACAGGAATGTACATGGGGATTCTAACCCTGGGAATGTACATGGGGATTCTAACCGGGGAATGTATATGGGGATTCTAACCCGGGCATGTACATGGGGATTAAAACCCGGGAATGTACATGGATATACTAACATTGGAATGTACATGGGTATACTAACCATGGAATGTACATGGGGATTCAAACCCGGGAATGTACATGGGGATTCTAACCCGGGAATGTACATGGGGATTCTAACCTGGGAATGTACATGAGGATTCTAACCCGGGAATGTACATGGGGATTCTAACCCAGGAACGTACATGGGGGTTCTAACCCTGGGAATGTATATGGGGATTCTAACCCTGGGTATGTACATGGGGATACCAACCCGAGAATGGACATGGAGATTCTAATCCAGGAATGTGCATGGGGATTCTAACCTAGGATTGTACATGGGGATTCTAAACCTCGGAATGTATATGGGGATTCTAACGCTGGAAATGTGCATGGGGATACTCAACCGGGAATGTACATGGGGATTCTAACGAGGGAATGTACATGGGGATTCTAAACCGGGAATGTACATGGGGATTCTAACCCGGGTATGTACATGGGGATTCTTACCCAGGAATGTGCATGGAGGTTCTAACCCTGTGAATGTACATTGGGATTGTAATCCGGGTATGTACATGGGGATTGTAACCCGGGTATGTACATGGGGATTCTAACCTGGGGAATATACATGGGGATTCTAAACCTGGGAATGTACATTGTGATTCTAACCCGGGAATGCACCTGGGGATTCTAACCCGGGAATGTACATGGGGATTCTAACCGGGGAATGTACCTGGGGATTCGAACCCGGGAATGTACATGGAGATTCTAACCCGGGAATGTTCATGGGGATTCTAACCCGGGAATGTTCATGGTTATACTAACCCGGGAATGTACATGGGGATTCTAACCCGGGAATGATCATGGGTATACTAACCCGGGAATGTACATGGGGATTCTAACCCGGGATTGTACATGTGGATTCTAACTCAGGAATGTACTTGGGGATTCTAAACATGCAATGTAAAAGGGGATTCTAACCCGGGAATGTACATGGGGATTCTAACCCGGGAATGTACATGGGGATTCTAACCCGGGAATGTCCATGGGGATTCTAACCCTGGGAATATACATGGGGATTCTAACCCTGGGAATGAACATGGGAATTCTAACTTGGGAATGTTCATGGGTATACTAACCCGGGAATGATAATGGGGATTCTAACCCGGGCATGTATATGGGGATTCTAATCCGGCAATGGACATGGGGATTCTAACCCGGGAATGTTCATAGGGATTCTAACCCGGGAATGTTCATGGGTATACTAACCCGGGAATGTACATGGGGATTCTAACCTGGGAATGTTCACGGGTATACTAACCCGGGAATGTACATGGGGATTCTAACCCGGGATTGTACATGGTGATTCTAACTCAGGAATGTACATGGGGATTCTAAACATGAAATGTAAAAGAGGATTCTAACCCGGGAATGTACATGGGGATTCTAACCCGGGAATATACATGGGGATTCTAACCCGGGAATGTCCATGGGGATTCTAACCCGGGAATGTACATGGGGATTCTAACCCAGGAACGCACATGAGGATTCTAACCCGGGAATGTACATGGGGATTCTAACCCGGGAATGTACATTGGGATTCAAACCCGGGAATGTACATGGGGATACTAACCCTGGCAATGTACATGGGGATTCTAAACCTGGGAATGCACATGGGGATTTTAACCCTGGGAATGTACATGGGGATACTAACCCGGGAAAGTACATGGGGATTCTAACCCGGGAATGTACATGGGGATTCCAATCTGGGAATGTACATGGGGATTCTATCCCGGGAATGAACATGGGGATTCTAACCAGGGAATGTACATGGGGATTCTAACCCAGGAACGTACATGGGGATTCTAACCCGGGAATGTACATGGGGATTCTAACCCGGGAATGTTCATGGGTATATTAACCCGGGAATGTACATGGGGATTCTACCCCTGGGAATGTACATGGGGATTCTAAACCGGGAATGTATATGGCGATTCTAACCCGGGCATGTACATGGGGATTCTAACCCGGGAATGTGCATGGGGATTCTAACCCGGGATGTACAGGGGGATTCTAACCCGGGAATGTACATGGGGATTTTAACCGGGGAATGTACATGGGGATGCTAACCCAGGAACGTACATGGGGGTTCGAACCCTGGGAATGTATATGGGGATTGTAACCCTGTGAATGTACATGGGGATACTAACCCGGGAATGTACATGGGGATTCTAACCCAGGAATGTACATCGGGATTCTAACCCTGGGAAAGTACATAGGGATTCTAACACGGGAATGTACCTGGGGATTCTAACCCGGGAATGTACATGGTGATTCTAACCAGGCATTGTACATGTGGATTCTAACTCAGGAATGTACATGGGGATTCTAAACATGGAATGTAAAAGGGGATTCTAACCCGGGAATGTACATGGGGATTCTAACCCGGGAATGTAAATGGTGATTCTAGCCCGGGAATGTCCATGGGGATTCTAACCCTGGGAATATACATGGGGATTCTAACCCTGGGAATGTATATGGGGATTCTAACACTGGAATGTACATGGGAATTCTAACCCGGGAATGTACATGGGGATTCTAACCCAGGAACGTACATGGGGATTCTAACCCGGGAATGTACATGGGGATTCTAACCCGGGAATGTACATTGGGATTCAAACCCGGGAATGTACATGGGGATACTAACCCTGGGAATGTACATGGGGATTCTAACCCTGGGAATGTACATGGGGATTTTAACCCTGGGAATGTACATGGGGATACTAACCCGGGAAAGTACACGGGGATTCTAACCCGGGAATGTACATGGGGATTCCAATCTGGGAATGTAAATAGGGATTCTATCCCGTGAATGAACATGGGAATTCTAACTTGGGAATGTTCATGTTTATAATAACCCGGGAATAATAATGGGGATTCTAACCCGGGCATGTACATGGGGATTCTAATCCGGCAATGGACATGGGGATTCTAACCCGGTAATGTTCATGGGGATTCTAACCCGGGAATGTTCATGGGTATACTAACCCGGGAATGTACATGGGGATTCTAACCTGGGAATGTTCATGGACATACTAACCCGGGAATGTACATGGGGATTCTAACCCGGGATTGTACATGGTGATTCTAACTCAGGAATGTACATGGGGATTCTAAACATGAAATGTAAAAGGGGATTCTAACCCGGGAATGTACATGGGGATTCTAACCCGGGAATGTACATGGGGATTCTAACCTGGGAATGTCCATGCGGATTCTAACCCTGGGAATATACATGGGGATTCTAACCCTGGGAATGTATATGCGGATTCTAACACTGGAATTTACATGGGGATTCTAACCCGGGAATGTACATGGGGATGCTAACCCAGGAACGTACATGGGGATTCTAACCCGGGAATGTACATGGGGATTCTAAACCGGGAATGTACATTGGGATTCAAACCCGGGAATGTACATGGGGATGCTAACCCTGGGAAAGTACATGGGGATTCTAACCCTGGGAATGTACATGGGGATTTTAACCCTGGGAATGTACATGGGGATACTAACCCGGGAAAGTACATGGGGATTCTAACCTGGGAATGTTCATGTGTATACTAACACGGGAATGATAATGGGGATTCTAACCCGGGAATGTACATGGGGATTCTAACCCGGGAATGTTCATGGGTGTACTAACCCGGGAATGTACATGGGGATTCTACCCCTGGGAATGTACATGGGGATTCTAAACCGGGAATGTATATGGGGATTCTAACCCGGGCATGTACATGGGGATTCTAACCCGGGAATGTACATGGGGATTCTAACCCAGGAACGTACATGGGGATTCTAACCCGGGAATGTACATGGGGATTCTAACCCGGGAATGTTCATGGGTATACTAACCCGGGAATGTACATGGGGATTCTACCCCTGGGAATGTACATGGGGATTCTAAACCGGGAATGTATATGGGGATTCTAACCCGGGCATGTACATGGGGATTCTAACCCGGGAATGTGCATGGGGATTCTAACCCGGGATGTAATGGGGGATTCTAACCCGGGAATGTACATGGGGATTTTAACCAGGGAATGTACATGGGGATGCTAACCCAGGAACGTACATGGGGGTTCGAACCCTGGGAATGTATATGGGGATTGTAACCCTGTGAATGTACATGGGGATACTAACCCGGGAATGTACATGGGGATTCTAACCCAGGAATGTACATCGGGATTCTAACCCTGGGAAAGTACATAGGGATTCTAACTCAGGAATGTACATGGGGATTCTACCCCTGGGAATGTACATGGGGATTCTAAACCGGGAATGTACATGGGGATTCTAACCCGGGCATGTACATGGGGATTCTAACCCGGGAATGTGCATGGGGATTCTAACCCGGGAATGTACATGGGGATTCTAACCCGGGAATGTTCATGGGTGTACTAACCCGGGAATGTACATGGGGATTCTACCCCTGGGAATGTACATGGGGATTCTAAACCGGGAATGTATATGGGGATTCTAACCCGGGCATGTACATGGGGATTCTAACCCGGGAATGTGCATGGGGATTCTAACCCGGGCATGTACATGGGGATTCTAACCCGGGAATGTGCATGGGGATTCTAACCCGGGATGTACAGGGGGATTCTAACCCGGGATTGTACATGGGGATTTTAACCGGGGAATGTACATGGGGATTCTAACACAGGAACGTACATGGGGAATCTAACCCTGGGAATGTACATGGGGATTCTAACCCTGGGAATATACATGGTGATTCTAACCCTGGGAATGTATATGGGGATTCTAACACGGGAATGTACATGGGGATTCTAACCCGGGAATGTACATGGGGATTCTAACCCAGGAACGTACATGGGGATTCTAACCCGGGAATGTACATGGGGATTCTAACCCGGGAATGTTCATGGGTATACTAACCCGGGAATGTACATGGGGATTCTACCCCTGGGAATGTACATGGGGATTCTAAACCGGGAATGTATATGGGGATTCTAACCCGGGCATGTACATGGGGATTCTAACCCGGGAATGTGCATGGGGATTCTAACCCGGGATGTAATGGGGGATTCTAACCCGGGAATGTACATGGGGATTTTAACCGGGGAATGTACATGGGGATGCTAACCCAGGAACGTACATGGGGGTTCGAACCCTGGGAATGTATATGGGGATTGTAACCCTGTGAATGTACATGGGGATACTAACCCGGGAATGTACATGGGGATTCTAACCCAGGAATGTACATCGGGATTCTAACCCTGGGAAAGTACATAGGGATTCTAACACGGGAATGTACCTGGGGATTCTAACCCGGGAATGTACATGGTGATTCTAACCCGGCATTGTACATGTGGATTCTAACTCAGGAATGTACATGGGGATTCTAAACATGGAATGTAAAAGGGGATTCTAACCCGGGAATGTAAATGGGGATTCTAACCGGGGAATGTAAATGGGGATTCTAGCCCGGGAATGTCCATGGGGATTCTAACCCTGGGAATATACATGGGGATTCTAACCCTGGGAATGTATATGGGGATTCTAACACTGGAATGTACATGGGGATTCTAACCCGGGAATGTACATGGGGATTCTAACCCAGGAACGTACATGGGGATACTAACCCGGGAAAGTACACGGGGATTCTAACCCGGGAATGTACATGGGGATTCCAATCTGGGAATGTAAATAGGGATTCTATCCCGTGAATGAACATGGGAATTCTAACTTGGGAATGTTCATGTTTATACTAACCCGGGAATAATAATGGGGATTCTAACCCGGGCATGTACATGGGGATTCTAATCCGGCAATGGACATGGGGATTCTAACCCGGTAATGTTCATGGGGATTCTAACCCGGGAATGTTCATGGGTATACTAACCCGGGAATGTACATGGGGATTCTAACCTGGGAATGTTCATGGGCATACTAACCCGGGAATGTACATGGGGATTCTAACCCGGGATTGTACATGGTGATTCTAACTCAGGAATGTACATGGGGATTCTAAACATGAAATGTAAAAGGGGATTCTAACCCGGGAATGTGCATGGGGATTCTAACCCGGGAATGTACATGGGGATTCTAACCCGGGAATGTCCATGCGGATTCTAACCCTGGGAATATACATGGGGATTCTAACCCTGGGAATGTATATGCGGATTCTAACACTGGAATGTACATGGGGATTCTAACCCGGGAATGTACATGGGGATGCTAACCCAGGAACGTACATGGGGATTCTAACCCGGGAATGTACATGGGGATTCTAACCCGGGAATGTACATTGGGATTCAAACCCGGGAATGTACATGGGGATGCTAACCCTGGGAAAGTACATGGGGATTCTAACCCTGGGAATGTACATGGGGATTTTAACCCTGGGAATGTACATGGGGATACTAACCCGGGAAAGTACATGGGGATTCTAACCCGGGAATGTACATGGGGATTCCAATCTGGGAATGTACATGGGGATTCTATCCCGGGAATGAACATGGGAATTCTAACCTGGGAATGTTCATGTGTATACTAACACGGGAATGATAATGGGGATTCTAACCCGGGAATGTTCATGGGTATACTAACCCGGGAATGTACATGGGGATTCTACCCCTGGGAATGTACATGGGGATTCTAAACCGGGAATGTATATGGGGATTCTAACCCGGGCATGTACATGGGGATTCTAACCCGGGAATGTGCATGGGGATTCTAACCCGGGATGTACAGGGGGATTCTAACCCGGGATTGTACATGGGGATTTTAACCGGGGAATGTACATGGGGATTCTAACACAGGAACGTACATGGGGGTTCGAACCCTGGGAATGTGCATATGGATTCTAACACGGGAATGTACATGGGGATTCTAACCCGGGAATGTTCATGGGTACACTAACCCGGGAATGTACATGGGGATTCTAACCCTGGGAATATACATGGTGATTCTAACCCTGGGAATGTATGTGGGGATTCTAACACTGGAATGTACATGGGGATTCTAACCCGGGAATGTACATGGGGATTCTAACCCAGGAACGTACATGGGGATTCTACCCCTGGTAATGTACAAGGGGATTCTAAACTGGGAATGTATATGGGGATTCTAACCCGGGCATGTACATGGGGATTTTAACCGGGGAATGTACATGGGGATGCTAACCCAGGAATGCACATGGGGGTTCGAACCCTGGGAATGTATATGGGGATTCTAACCCTGTGAATGTACATGGGGATACTAACCCGGGAATGTACATGGGGATTCTAACCCAGGAATGTACATCGGGATTCTAACCCTGGGAAAGTACATAGGGATTCTAACACGGGAATGTACCTGGGGATTCTAACCCGGGAATGTACATGGGGATTCTATCCGGTGAATGTACATGGGGATTCTAACCCGGGAATGTACATGCGGATTCTAACCCGGGATGTACATGGGGTTTCTAACCCGGGAATGTACATGGGGAATCTAACCCTGGGAATGTACATGGGGATTCTAACCCTGGGAATGTACATGGGGATTCTAACCGGGGAATGTATATGGGGATTCTAACCCGGGCATGTACATGGGGATTAAAACCCGGGAATGTACATGGATATACTAACATTGGAATGTACATGGGTATACTAACCATGGAATGTACATGGGGATTCAAACCCGGGAATGTACATGGGGATTCTAACCCGGGAATGTACATGGGGATTCTAACCTGGGAATGTACATGAGGATTCTAACCCGGGAATGTACATGGTGATTCTAACCCAGGAACGTACATGGGGGTTCTAACCCTGGGAATGTATATGGGGATTCTAACCCTGGGTATGTACATGGGGATACGAACCCGAGAATGGACATGGAGATTCTAATCCAGGAATGTGCATGGGGATTCTAACCTAGGATTGTACATGGGGATTCTAAACCTCGGAATGTATATGGGGATTCTAACGCTGGAAATGTGCATGGGGATACTCAACCGGGAATGTACATGGGGATTCTAACGAGGGAATGTACATGGGGATTCTAAACCGGGAATGTACATGGGGATTCTAACCCGGGTATGTACATGGGGATTCTAACCCAGAAATGTGCATGGAGGTTCTAACCCTGTGAATGTACATTGGGATTGTAACCCGGGTATGTACATGGGGATTCTAACCCGGGCATGTACATGGGGATTCTAACCCGGGAATGTGCATGGGGATTCTAACCCGGGATGTACAGGGGGATTCTAACCCGGGAATGTACATGGGGATTTTAACCGGGGAATGTACATGGGGATGCTAACCCAGGAACGTACATGGGGGTTCGAACCCTGGGAATGTATATGGGGATTGTAACCCTGTGAATGTACATGGGGATACTAACCCGGGAATGTACATGGGGATTCTAACCCAGGAATGTACATCGGGATTCTAACCCTGGGAAAGTACATAGGGATTCTAACACGGGAATGTACCTGGGGATTCTAACCCGGGAATGTACATGGGGATTCTATCCGGTGAATGTACATGGGGATTCTAACCCGGGAATGTACATGCGGATTCTAACCCGGGATGTACATGGGGATTCTAACCCGGGAATGTACATGGGGAATCTAACCCTGGGAATGTACATGGGGATTCTAACCCTGGGAATGTACATGGGGATTCTAACCGGGGAATGTATATGGGGATTCTAACCCGGGCATGTACATGGGGATTAAAACCCGGGAATGTACATGGATATACTAACATTGGAATGTACATGGGTATACTAACCATGGAATGTACATGGGGATTCAAACCCGGGAATGTACATGGGGATTCTAACCCGGGAATGTACATGGGGATTCTAACCTGGGAATGTACATGAGGATTCTAACCCGGGAATGTACATGGGGATTCTAACCCAGGAACGTACATGGGGGTTCTAACCCTGGGAATGTATATGGGGATTCTAACCCTGGGTATGTACATGGGGATACTAACCCGAGAATGGACATGGAGATTCTAATCCAGGAATGTGCATGGGGATTCTAACCTAGGATTGTACATGGGGATTCTAAACCTCGGAATGTATATGGGGATTCTAACGCTGGAAATGTGCATGGGGATACTCAACCGGGAATGTACATGGGGATTCTAACGAGGGAATGTACATGGGGATTCTAAACCGGGAATGTACATGGGGATTCTAACCCGGGTATGTACATGGGGATTCTTACCCAGGAATGTGCATGGAGGTTCTAACCCTGTGAATGTACATTGGGATTGTAATCCGGGTATGTACATGGGGATTGTAACCCGGGTATGTACATGGGGATTCTAACCTGGGGAATATACATGGGGATTCTAAACCTGGGAATGTACATTGTGATTCTAACCCGGGAATGCACCTGGGGATTCTAACCCGGGAATGTACATGGGGATTCTAACCGGGGAATGTACCTGGGGATTCGAACCCGGGAATGTACATGGAGATTCTAACCCGGGAATGTTCATGGGGATTCTAACCCGGGAATGTTCATGGTTATACTAACCCGGGAATGTACATGGGGATTCTAACCCAGGAATGATCATGGGTATACTAACCCGGGAATGTACATGGGGATTCTAACCCGGGATTGTACATGTGGATTCTTACTCAGGAATGTACATGGGGATTCTAAACATGGAATGTAAAAGGGGATTCTAACCCGGGAATGTACATGGGGATTCTAACCCGGGAATGTACATGGGGATTCTAACCCGGGAATGTCCATGGGGATTCTAACCCTGGGAATATACATGGGGATTCTAACCCTGGGAATGTATATGGGGATTCTAACACTGGAATGTACATGGGGATTCTAACCCGGGAATGTACATGTGGATTCTAACCCAGGAACGTACATGGGGATTCTAACCCGGGAATGTACATGGGGATTCTAACACGGGAATGTACATTGGGATTCAAACCCGGGAATGTACATGGGGATACTAACCCTGGGAATGTACATGGGGATTCTAACCCTGGGAATGTACATGGGGATTTTAACCCTGGGAATGTACATGGGGATACTAACCCGGGAAAGTACATGGGGATTCTAACCCGGGAATGTACATGGGGATTCCAATCTGGGAATGTACATGGGGATTTTATCCCGGGAATGAACATGGGAATTCTAACTTGGGAATGTTCATGGGTATACTAACCCGGGAATGATAATGGGGATTCTAACCCGGGCATGTATATGGGGATTCTAATCCGGCAATGGACATGGGGATTCTAACCCGGGAATGTTCATAGGGATTCTAACCCCGGAATGTTCATGGGTATACTAACCCGGGAATGTACATGGGGATTCTAACCTGGGAATGTTCACGGGTATACTAACCCGGGAATGTACATGGGGATTCTAACCCGGGATTGTACATGGTGATTCTAACTCAGGAATGTACATGGGGATTCTAAACATGAAATGTAAAAGAGGATTCTAACCCGGGAATGTACATGGGGATTCTAACCCGGGAATGTACATGGGGATTCTAACCCGGGAATGTCCATGGGGATTCTAACCCGGGAATGTACATGGGGATTCTAACCCAGGAACGTACATGAGGATTCTAACCCGGGAATGTACATGGGGATTCTAACCCGGGAATGTACATTGGGATTCAAACCCGGGAATGTACATGGGGATACTAACCCTGGCAATGTACATGGGGATTCTAACCCTGGGAATGCACATGGGGATTTTAACCCTGGGAATGTACATGGGGATTCCAATCTGGGAATGTACATGGGGATTCTAACCCGGGAATGTTCATGGGTATATTAACCCGGGAATGTACATGGGGATTCTACCCCTGGGAATGTACATGGGGATTCTAAACCGGGAATGTATATGGGAATTCTAACCCGGGCATGTACATGGGGATTCTAACCCGGTAATGTGCATGGGGATTCTAACCCGGGATGCACAGGTGGATTCTAACCCGGGAATGTACATGGGGATTTTAACCGGGGAATGTACATGGGGGATACTAACCCGGGAATGTACATGGGGATTCTAACCCAGGAATGTACATCGGGATTCTAACCCGGGAATGTTCATGGGGATTCGAACCCGGAAATGTTCATGGGTATACTAACCCGGGAATGTACATGGGGATTCTAACCTGGGAATGTTCATGGGTATACTAACTCGGGAATGTACATGGGGATTCTAACCCGGGATTGTACATGGTGATTCTAACTCAGGAATGTACATGGGGATTCTAAACATGAAATGTAAAAGGGGATTCTAACCCGGGAATGTACATGGGGATTCTAACCCGGGAATGTCCATGGGGATTCTAACACTGGGAATATACATGGGGATTCTAACCCGGGAATGTACATGGGGATTATAACCCGGGATATACATGGGGATTCTAACCCGGGAATGTACAAGGGGATTATAACCCGGGAATGTACATGGGGATTCTAACCCAGGAACGTACATGGGAGTTCTAATCCTGGGAATGTATATGGGGATTCTAACCCTGGGAATGTACATGGGGATACTAACCCGGGAATGTACATGGGGATTCTAACCCAGGAAAGTACATGGGGATTCTAACCCGGGATTGTACATGGGGATTCTAAAACCTGTGAATGTATATGGGGATTCTAACGCTGGAAATGTACATGGGGATACTAACCCGGGAATGTACATGGGGTTTCTAACCAGGGAATGTACATGGGGATTCTAACCCGGGAATGTGCATGGGGATTCTAACCCGGGAATGTACATGGGGTTTCTAACCCAGGAATGTACATGGGGATTGTAACCCGGGTATGTACATGGGGATTCTAACCCTGGGAATGTACATGGTGATTCTAACCCTGGGAATGTACATGGGGATTCTTACTCTGGGAATGTCTATGGGGATTCTAACCCGGGAATATACATGGGGATTAAAACCCGGGAATGTACATGGGTATACTAACCATGGAATGTACATGGGTAAAGTAACCATGGAATGTACATGGGGATTCAAACCCGGGAATGTACATGGGGATTCTAACCCAGGAATGTACATGGGGATTCTAACCTGGGAATGTACATGGGGATTCTAACCTGGGAATGTACATGGGGATTCTAACCCGGGAATGTACATGTGGATACTAACCCGGGAATGTACATGGGGATTCTAACCCAGGAATGGAAATGAGGATTCTAACCCGGGTTTGTGCATGGGAATTCTAAACCTGGGAATGTTTATGGGGATTCTAACGCTGGAAATGTACATGGGGATATTAACACGGGAATGTACATGGGGATTCTAACCCAGGAATGTACGTGGGGATTGTAACCCGTGAATGTACCTGGGGATTCGAACCCGGTAATGTCCATGGGGATTCGAATCCGGGCATGTGCATGCGGATTCTAACCCGGCAATGGACATGGGGATTCTAACCCGGGAATGTTCATGCGTATACTAACCCGGGAATGTACATGGGGACTCTAACCCGGGAATGTTCATGGGTATACGAACCCGGGAATGTGCATGGGGATTCTAACCCGGGAAAGTACATGGGGATTCTAACTCAGGAATGTACATGGGGATTCTAAACATGGAATGTAAAAGGGAATTCTAACCCGGGAATGTACATGGGGATTCTAACTCAGGAATGTTCATGGGGATTCTAACCCGGGAATGTTCATGGTTATACTAACCCGGGAATGTACATGGGGATTCTAACCCGGGAATGATCATGGGTATACTAACCCGGGAATGTACATGGGGATTCTAACCCGGGATTGAACATGTGGATTCTAACTCAGGAATGTACATGGGGATTCTAAACATGGAATGTAAAAGGGGATTCTAACCCGGGAATGTACATGGGGATTCTAAGCCGGGAATGTAAATGGGGATTCTAACCCGGGAATGTCCATGGGGATTCTAACCCTGGGAATATACATGGGGATTCTAACCCTGGGAATGTATATGGGGATTCTAACACTGGAATGTACATGGGGATTCTAACCCGGGAATGTACATGGGGATTCTAACCCAGGAACGTACATGGGGATTCTAACCCGGGAATGTACATGGGAATTCTAACCCGGGAATGTACATTGGGATTCAAACCCGGGAATGTACATGGGGATACTAACCCTGGGAATGTACATCGGATTCTAACCCTGGGAATGTACATGGGGATACCAACCCGGGAAAGTACATGGGGATTCTAACCCGGGAATGTACATGGGGATTCCAATCTGGGAATGTAAATGGGGATTCTATCCCGTGAATGAACATGGGAATTCTAACTTGGGAATGTTCATGTTTATACTAACCCGGGAATGATAATGGGGATTCTAACCTGGGAATGTACATGGGGATTCTAACCCGGGAATGTCCATGCAGATTCTAACCTTGGGAATATACATGGGGATTCTAACCCTGGGAATGTATATGCGGATTCTAACACTGGAATGTACATGGGGCTTCTAACCCGGGAATGTACATGGGGATTCTAACCCAGGAACGTACATGGGGATTCTAACCCGGGAATGTACATGGGGATTCTGACCCGGGAATGTACATTGGGATTCAAACCCGGGAATGTACATGGTGGTGCTAACCCTGGGAATGTACATGGGGATTCTAACCCTGGGAATGTACATGGGGATTTTAACCCTGGGAATGTACATGCGGATACTAACCCGGGAAAGTACATGGGGATTCTAACCCGGGAATGTACATGGGGATTCCAATCTGGGAATGTACATGGGGATTCTATCCCGGGAATGAACATGGGAATTCTAACCTGGGAATGTTCATGTGTATACTAACACGGGAATGATAATGGGGATTCTAACCCGGGAATGTACATGGGGATTCTAGCCCGGGAATGTTCATGGGTATACTAACCCGGGAATGTACATGGGGATTCTACCCCTGGGAATGTACATGGGGATTCTAACCCTGGAATGTATATGGGGATTCTAACCCGGGCATGTACATGGGGATTCTAACCCGGGAATGTGCATGGGGATTCTAACCCGGGATGTACAGGGGGATTCTAACCCGGGAATGTACATGGGGATTTTAACCGGGGAATGTACATGGGGATTCTAACCCAGGAACGTACATGGGGGTTCTAACCCTGGGAATGTATATGGGGATTCTAACCCTGTGAATGTACATGGGGATACTAACCCGGGAATGTACATGGGGATTCTAACCCAGGAATGTACATCGGGATTCTAACCCTGGGAATGTACATAGGGATTCTAACACGGGAATGTACCTGGGGATTCTAACCCGGGAATGTACATGGGGATTCTAACCCAGGAATGTGCATGGAGGTTCTAACCCTGTGAATGTACATTGGTATTATAACTCGGGTATGTACATGGGGATTCTAACCTGGGGAATATACATGAGGATTCTAAACCTGGGATTGTACATGGTTATTCTAACCCGGGAATGTACCTGGGGATTCTAACCCGGGAATGTACATGGGGATTCTAACCGGGGAATGTACCTGGGGATTCGAACCCGGGAATGTACATGGGGATTCTAACCCGGGAATGTTCATGGGGATTCTAACCCGGGAATGTTCATTGTTATACTAACCCGGGAATGTGCATGGGGATTCTAACCCTGGAATGATCATGAGTATACTAACCCGGGCATGTAAATGGGGATTCTAACCCGGGATTGTACATGTGGATTCTAACTCAGGAATGTACATGGGGATTCTAAACATGGAATGTAAAAGGGGATTCTAACCCGGGAATGTACATGGGGATTCTAACCCGGGAATGTACATGGGGATTCGAACCCGGGAATGTCCATGGGGATTCTAACCCTGGGAATATACGTGGGGATTCTAACCCTGGGAATGTATATGGGGATTCTAACACTGGAATGTACATGGGGATTCTAACCCGGGAATGTACATGGGGATTCTAACCCAGGAACGTACATGGGGATTCTAACCCGGGAATGTACATGGGGATTCTAACCCGGGAATGTTCATGGGTATACTAACCCGGGAATGTACATGGGGATTCTACCCCTGGGAATGTACATGCGGATTCTAAACCGGGAATGTATGTGGGGATTCTAACCCGGGCATGTACATGGGGATTCTAACCCGGGAATGTGCATGGGGATTCTAACCCGGGATGTACAGGGGGATTCTAACCCGGGAATGTACATGGGGATTTTAACCGGGGAATGTACATGGGGATTTTAACCGGGGAATGTACATGGGGATTCTAACCCAGGAACGTACATGGGGGTTCTAACCCTGGAAATGTATATGGGGATTCTAACCCTGTGAATGTACATGGGGATACTAACCCGGGAATGTACATGGGGATTCTAAACGAGGAATGTACATCGGGATTCTAACCCTGCGAATGTACATAGGGATTCTAACACGGGAATGTACCTGGGGATTCTAACCCGGGAATGTACATGGGGATTCTATCCGGTGAATGTACATGGGGATTCTAACCCGGGAATGTACATGCGGATTCAAACCGGGATGTACATGGGGATTCTAACCCGGGAATGTACATGGGGAATCAAACCCTGGGAATGTACATGGGGATTCTAACCCTGGGAATGTACATGGGGATTCTAACCCGGGAATGTACATGGGGATTCTAACCCGGGAATGTTCATGGGGATTCTAAACCGGGAATGTATATGGGGATTCTAACCCGGGCATGTACATGGGGATTTTAACCGGGGAATGTACATGGGGATTCTAACCCAGGAACATACATGGGGGTTCTAACCCTGGGAATGTATATGGGGATTCTAACCCTGTGAATGTACATGGGGATACTAACCCGGGAATGTACATGGGGATTCTAACCCAGGAATGTACATCGGGATTCTCACCCTGGGAATATACATAGGGATTCTAACACGGGAATGTACCTGGGGATTCTAACCCGGGAATGTACATGGGGATTCTATCCGGTGAATGTACATGGGGATTCTAACCCGGGAATGTACATGCGGATTCAAACCGGGATGTACATGGGGATTCTAACCCGGGAATGTACATGGGGAATCAAACCCTGGGAATGTACATGGGGATTCTAACCCTGGGAATGTACATGGGGATTCTAACCCGGGAATGTACATGGGGATTCTAACCTGGGAATGTTCATGGGTATACTAACCCGGGAATGTACATGGGGATTCTACCCCTGGGAATGTACATGGGGATTCTAAACCGGGAATGTATATGGGGATTCTAACCCGGGCATGTACATGGGGATTTTAACCGGGGAATGTACATGGGGATTCTAACCCAGGAACATACATGGGGGTTCTAACCCTGGGAATGTATATGGGGATTCTAACCCTGTGAATGTACATGGGGATACTAACCCGGGAATGTACATGGGGATTCTAACCCAGGAATGTACATCGGGATTCTCACCCTGGGAATGTACATAGGGATTCTAACACGGGAATGTACCTGGGGATTCTAACCCGGGTATGTACATCGGGATTCTATCCGGTGAATAAACATGGGGATTCTAACCCGGGAATGTACATTCGGATTCTAACCCGGGATGTACATGGGGATTCTAACCCGGGAATGTACATGGGGAATCTAACCCTGGGAATGTACATGGGGATTCTAACCTTGGGAATGTACATGGGGATTCAAACCCGGGAATGTACATGGGGATTCTAACCCGGGAATGTACATGGGGATTCTAACCTGGGAATGTACATGGGGATTCTAACCCTGGAATTTACATGGGGATTCTAACCCAGGAACGTACATGGGGGTTCTAACCCTGGGAATGTATATGGGGATTCTAACCCTGGGTATGTACATGGGGATACTAACCCGAGAATGGACATGGAGATTCTAATCCAGGAATGTACATGGGGATTCTAACCCAGGATTGTACATGGGGATTCTAAACCTCAGAATGTACTTGGGGATTCTAACGCTGGAAATGTACATGGGGATACTCACCCGGGAATGTACATCGGGATTCTAACGAGGGAATGTACATGGGGATTCTAAACCGGGAATGTACATGGGGATTCTAACCCGGGTATGTACATGGGGATTCTAACCCAGGAATGTGCATGGAGGTTCTAACCCTGTGAATGTACATTGGGATTATAACTCGGGTATGTACATGGGGATTCAAACCTGGGGAATATACATGGGGATTCTAAACCTGTGAATGTACATGGTTATTCTAACCCGGGAATGTACATGGGGATTCTAACCCGGGAATGTACATGGGGATTCTATCCGGTGAATGTACATGGGGATTCTAACCCGGGAATGTACATGCGGATTCAAACCGGGATGTACATGGGGATTCTAACCCGGGAATGTTCATGGGGAATCTAACCCTGGGAATGTACATGGGGATTCTAACCCTGGGAATGTACATGGGGATTCTAACCCGGGAATGTACATGGGGATTCTAACCCGGGAATGTTCATGGGTATACTAACCCGGGAATGTACATGGGGATTCTAACCCAGGAATGTGCATGGGGATTCTAACCCGGGATGTACAGTGGGATTCTAACCCGGGAATGTACATGGGGATTTTAACCGGGGAATGTACATGGGGATTCTAACCCAGGAACATACATGGGGATTCTACCCCTGGGAATGTACATGGGGATTCTAAACCGGGAATGTATATGGGGATTCTAACCCGGGCATGTACATGGGGATTCTAACCCGGGAATGTACATGGGGATACTAACCCGGGAAAGTACATGGGGATTCTAACCCGGGAATGTACATGGGGATTCCAATCTGGGAATGTAAATGGGGATTCTATCCCGTGAATGAACATGGGAATTCTAACTTGGGAATGTTCATGTTTATACTAACCCGGGAATGATGATGATGATGGGGATTCTAACCCGGGCATGTCCATGGGGATTCTAATCCGGCAATGGACATGGGGATTCTAACCCGGTAATGTTCATGGGGATTCTAACCCGGGAATGTTCATGGGTATACTAACCCGGGAATGTACATGGGGATTCTAACCTGGGAATGTTCATGGGTATACTAACCCGGGAATGTACATGGGGATTCTAACCCGGGATTGTACATGGTGATTCTAACTCAGGAATGTACATGGGGATTCTAAACATGAAATGTAAAAGGGGATTCTAACCCGGGAATGTACATGGGGATTCTAACCCGGGAATGTACATGGGGATTCTAACCTGGGAATGTCCATGCGGATTCTAACCCTGGGAATATACATGGGGATTCTAACCCTGGGATTGTATCTGCGGATTCTAACACTGGAATGTACATGGGGCTTCTAACCCGGGAATGTACATGAGGATTCTAACCCAGGAACGTACATGGGGATTCTAACCCGGGAATGTACATGGGGATTCTAACCCGGGAATGTACATTGGGATTCAAACCCCGGAATGTACATGGGGATGCTAACCCTGGGAATGTACATGGGGATTCTAACCCTGGGAATGTACATGGGGATTTGAACCCTGGGAATGTAGATGCGGAGACTAACCCGGGAAAGTACATGGGGATTCTAACCCGGTAATGTACATGGGGATTCCAATCTGGGAATGTACATGGGGATTCTATCCCGGGAATGAACATGGGAATTCTAACCTGGGAATGTTCATGTGTATACTAACACGGGAATGATAATGGGGATTCTAACCCGGGAATGTACATGGGGATTCTAGCCCGGGAATGTTCATGGGTATACTAACCTGGGAATGTACATGGGGATTCTACCCCTGGGAATGTACATGGGGATTCTAACCCGGGAATGTACATTGGGATTCAAACCCCGGAATGTACATGGGGATGCTAACCCTGGGAATGTACATGGGGATTCTAACCCTGGGAATGTACATGGGGATTTGAACCCTGGGAATGTAGATGCGGAGACTAACCCGGGAAAGTACATGGGGATTCTAACCCGGTAATGTACATGGGGATTCCAATCTGGGAATGTACATGGGGATTCTATCCCGGGAATGAACATGGGAATTCTAACCTGGGAATGTTCATGTGTATACTAACACGGGAATGATAATGGGGATTCTAACCCGGGAATGTGCATGGGGATTCTAGCCCGGGAATGTTCATGGGTATACTAACCTGGGAATGTACATGGGGATTCTACCCCTGGGAATGTACATGGGGATTCTAAACCGGGAATGTATATGGGGATTCTAACCCGGGAACGTACATGGGGATTCTAACCCGGGAATGTGCATGGGGATTCTAACCCGGGATGTACAGGGGGATTCTAACCCGGGAATGTACATGGGGATTTTAACCGGGGAATGAACATGGGGATTCTAACCCAGGAACGTACATGGGGGTTCTAACCCTGGGAATGTATATGGGGATTCTAACCCTGTGAATGTACATGGGGATACTAACCCGGGAATGTACATGGGGATTCTAACCCAGGAATGTACATCGGGATTCTAACCCTGGGAATGTACAGAGGGATTCGAACACGGGAATGTACCTGGGGATTCTAACCCGGGAATGTACATGGGGATTCTATCCGGTGAATGTACATGGGGATTCTAACCCGGGAATGTACTTCGGGATTCCAACCTGGGAATGTACATGGGGATTCTAACCTTGGGAATGTACATGGGGATTCTAACCGGGGAATGTATATGGGGATTCTAACCCGGGCATGTACATGGGGTTTAAAACCCGGGAATGTACATGGATATACTAACATTGGAATGTACATGGGTATACTAACCATGGAATGTACATGGGGATTCAAACCCGGGAATGTACATGGGGATTCTAACCCGGGAATGTACATGGGGATTCTAACCTGGGAATGTACATGGGGATACTAACCCGAGAATGGACATGGAGATTCTAATCCAGGAATGTACATGGGGATTCTAACCCAGGATTGCACATGGGGATTCTAAACCTCGGAATGTACATGGGGATTCTAACGCTGGAAATGTACATGGGGATACTCACCCGGGAATGTGCATTGGGATTCTAACGAGGGAATGTACATGGGGATTCTAAACCGGGAATGTACATGGGGATTCTAACCCGGGTATGTACATGGGGATTCTAACCCAGGAATGTGCATGGAGGTTCTAACCATGTGAATGTACATTGGAATTATAACTCGGGTATGTACATTGGGATTATAACTCGGGTATGTGCATGGGGATTCAAACCTGGGGAATATACATGGGGATTCTAAACCTGGGAATGTACATGGTTATAATAACCCGGGAATGTACCTGGGGATTCTAAACATGGAATGTAAAAGGGGATTCTAACCCGGGAATGTACATGGGGATTCTAACCTGGGAATGTACATGGGGATTCTAACCCGGGAATGTCCATGGGGATTCTAACCCTGGGAATATACATGTGGATTCTAACACTGGAACGTACATGGGGATTCTAAACCGGGAATGTATATGGGGATTCTAACCCGGGCATGTACATGGGGATTCTAACCCGGGAATGTGCATGGGGATTCTAACCCGGGATGTACAGGGGGATTCTAACCCGGGAATGTACATGGGGATTTTAACCGGGGAATGTACATGGGGATTCTAACCCAGGAACGTACATGGGGGTTCTAACCCTGGAAATGTATATGGGGATTCTAACCCTGTGAATGTACATGGGGATACTAACCCGGGAATGTACATGGGGATTCTAAACGAGGAATGTACATCGGGATTCTAACCCTGCGAATGTACATAGGGATTCTAACACGGGAATGTACCTGGGGATTCTAACCCGGGAATGTACATGGGGATTCTAACCCGGGAATGTACATGGGGATTCTAACCCGGGAATGTACATGGGGATTCTAAACCTGGGAATGTACATGGGGATTCTAACCCTGGGAATGGACATGGGGATTCTAACCCTGGGAATGTACATGGGGATTCTAACCCGGGAATGTACATGGGGATTCTAACCCGGGAATGTACATGGGGATTCTAACCCAGGAATGTACATTGAGATTCTAACCCTGAGAATGTACATGGGGATTGTAACCCGGGTATGTCCATGAGGATTCTAACCTGGGGAATGTACATGGGGATTCTAACCCTGGGAATGTACATGGGGACAGTAACCAGGGAATGTACATGGGATTCTAACCCGGGAATATGCATGTGGATTCTAACTCAAAAATGTACATGGGGATTCTAAACATAGAATGTACAAGGGGATTCTAACCCGGGAATGTACATGGGGATTCTAACCGGGGAATGTACATGGGGATTCGAACCCGGGAATGTACATGGGGATTCGAACCCGGGCATGTACATGGGGATTCTAACACTGGAATGTACATGGGGATTCTAACCAGGGAATGAACATGGGGATCCTAACTCGGAATGTTCATGGGTATAATAACCCGGGAACGTGCATGGGAATTCTAACTCAGGAATGTACATGTGGATTCTAAACATGGAATGTACAAGGGAATTCTAACCCGGGAATGTACATGGGGATTCTAACCCGGGAATGTACATGGGAATTCTAACCAGGGAATGTACATGGGAATTCTAAACCTTGGAATGTACATGGGGATTCTAACCCGGGAATGTACATGAGGATCCTATCCCAGGAACGTACATGTGGATTCTAACCCGGGAATGCACATGGGGATTCTTACTCGGGAATGTACATTATGATTCAAACCATGGAATGTACATGGGTATACGAACCCGGGAATGTACATGGGGATTCTAAACCGGGAATGTACATGGGAATTCTAACCCAGGAATGTACATGGGGATACTAACCCTGAGAATGTACCTGGGGATTCTAACCCTGGGAATGTACATGGGGATTTTAACCCTGGGAATGTACATGCGGATACTAACCCGGGAAAGTACATGGGGATTCTAACCCGGGAATGTACATGGGGATTCCAATCTGGGAATGTACATGGGGATTCTATCCCGGGAATGAACATGGGAATTCTAACCTGGGAATGTTCATGTGTATACTAACACGGGAATGATAATGGGGATTCTAACCCGGGAATGTACATGGGGATTCTAGCCCGGGAATGTTCATGGGTATACTAACCCGGGAATGTACATGGGGATTCTACCCCTGGGAATGTACATGGGGATTCTAAACCGGGAATGTATATGGGGATTCTAACCCGGGCATGTACATGGGGATTCTAACCCGGGAATGTGCATGGGGATTCTAACCCGGGATGTACAGGGGGATTCTAACCCGGGAATGTACATGGGGATTTTAACCGGGGAATGTACATGGGGATTCTAACCCAGGAACGTACATGGGGGTTCTAACCCTGGGAATGTATATGGGGATTCTAACCCTGTGAATGTACATGGGGATACTAACCCGGGAATGTACATGGGGATTCTAACCCAGGAATGTACATCGGGATTCTAACCCTGGGAATGTACATAGGGATTCTAACACGGGAATGTACCTGGGGATTCTAACCCGGGAATGTACATGGGGATTCTAACCCAGGAATGTGCATGGAGGTTCTAACCCTGTGAATGTACATTGGTATTATAACTCGGGTATGTACATGGGGATTCTAACCTGGGGAATATACATGAGGATTCTAAACCTGGGATTGTACATGGTTATTCTAACCCGGGAATGTACCTGGGGATTCTAACCCGGGAATGTACATGGGGATTCTAACCGGGGAATGTACCTGGGGATTCGAACCCGGGAATGTACATGGGGATTCTAACCCGGGAATGTTCATGGGGATTCTAACCCGGGAATGTTCATTGTTATACTAACCCGGGAATGTGCATGGGGATTCTAACCCTGGAATGATCATGAGTATACTAACCCGGGCATGTAAATGGGGATTCTAACCCGGGATTGTACATGTGGATTCTAACTCAGGAATGTACATGGGGATTCTAAACATGGAATGTAAAAGGGGATTCTAACCCGGGAATGTACATGGGGATTCTAACCCGGGAATGTACATGGGGATTCGAACCCGGGAATGTCCATGGGGATTCTAACCCTGGGAATATACGTGGGGATTCTAACCCTGGGAATGTATATGGGGATTCTAACACTGGAATGTACATGGGGATTCTAACCCGGGAATGTACATGGGGATTCTAACCCAGGAACGTACATGGGGATTCTAACCCGGGAATGTACATGGGGATTCTAACCCGGGAATGTTCATGGGTATACTAACCCGGGAATGTACATGGGGATTCTACCCCTGGGAATGTACATGCGGATTCTAAACCGGGAATGTATGTGGGGATTCTAACCCGGGCATGTACATGGGGATTCTAACCCGGGAATGTGCATGGGGATTCTAACCCGGGATGTACAGGGGGATTCTAACCCGGGAATGTACATGGGGATTTTAACCGGGGAATGTACATGGGGATTTTAACCGGGGAATGTACATGGGGATTCTAACCCAGGAACGTACATGGGGGTTCTAACCCTGGAAATGTATATGGGGATTCTAACCCTGTGAATGTACATGGGGATACTAACCCGGGAATGTACATGGGGATTCTAAACGAGGAATGTACATCGGGATTCTAACCCTGCGAATGTACATAGGGATTCTAACACGGGAATGTACCTGGGGATTCTAACCCGGGAATGTACATGGGGATTCTATCCGGTGAATGTACATGGGGATTCTAACCCGGGAATGTACATGGGGAATCAAACCCTGGGAATGTACATGGGGATTCTAACCCTGGGAATGTACATGGGGATTCTAACCCGGGAATGTACATGGGGACTCTAACCCGGGAATGTTCATGGGTATACTAACCCGGGAATGTACATGGGGATTCTACCCCTGGGAATGTACATGGGGATTCTAAACCGGGAATGTATATGGGGATTCTAACCCAGGAACATACATGGGGGTTCTAACCCTGGGAATGTATATGGGGATTCTAACCCTGTGAATGTACATGGGGATACTAACCCGGGAATGTACATGGGGATTCTAACCCAGGAATGTACATCGGGATTCTCACCCTGGGAATGTACATAGGGATTCTAACACGGGAATGTACCTGGGGATTCTAACCCGGGTATGTACATCGGGATTCTATCCGGTGAATATACATGGGGATTCTAACCCGGGAATGTACATTCGGATTCTAACCCGGGATGTACATGGGGATTCTAACCCGGGAATGTACATGGGGAATCTAACCCTGGGAATGTACATGGGGATTCTAACCTTGGGAATGTACATGGGGATTCTAACCGGGGAATGTATATGGGGATTCTAACCCGGGCATGTACATGGGGATTAAAACCCGGGAATGTACATGGATATACTAACATTGGAATGTACGTGGGTATACTAACCATGGAATGTACATGGGGATTCAAACCCGGGAATGTACATGGAGATTCTAACCCGGGAATGTACATGGGGATTCTAACCTGGGAATGTACATGGGGATTCTAACCCTGGAATTTACATGGGGATTCTAACCCAGGAACGTACATGGGGGTTCTAACCCTGGGAATGTATATGGGGATTCTAACCCTGGGTATGTACATGGGGATACTAACCCGAGAATGGACATGGAGATTCTAATCCAGGAATGTACATGGGGATTCTAACCCAGGATTGTACATGGGGATTCTAAACCTCAGAATGTACTTGGGGATTCTAACGCTGGAAATGTACATGGGGATACTCACCCGGGAATGTACATCGGGATTCTAACGAGGGAATGTACATGGGGATTCTAAACCGGGAATGTACATGGGGATTCTAACCCGGGTATGTACATGGGGATTCTAACCCAGGAATGTGCATGGAGGTTCTAACCCTGTGAATGTACATTGGGATTATAACTCGGGTATGTACATGGGGATTCAAACCTGGGGAATATACATGGGGATTCTAAACCTGTGAATGTACATGGTTATTCTAACCCGGGAATGTACATGGGGATTCTAACCCGGGAATGTACATGGGGATTCTATCCGGTGAATGTACATGGGGATTCTAACCCGGGAATGTACATGCGGATTCAAACCGGGATGTACATGGGGATTCTAACCCGGGAATGTTCATGGGGAATCTAACCCTGGGAATGTACATGGGGATTCTAACCCTGGGAATGTACATGGGGATTCTAACCCGGGAATGTACATGGGGATTCTAACCCGGGAATGTTCATGGGTATACTAACCCGGGAATGTACATGGGGATTCTAACCCAGGAATGTGCATGGGGATTCTAACCCGGGATGTACAGTGGGATTCTAACCCGGGAATGTACATGGGGATTTTAACCGGGGAATGTACATGGGGATTCTAACCCAGGAACATACATGGGGATTCTACCCCTGGGAATGTACATGGGGATTCTAAACCGGGAATGTATATGGGGATTCTAACCCGGGCATGTACATGGGGATTCTAACCCGGGAATGTACATGGGGATACTAACCCGGGAAAGTACATGGGGATTCTAACCCGGGAATGTACATGGGGATTCCAATCTGGGAATGTAAATGGGGATTCTATCCCGTGAATGAACATGGGAATTCTAACTTGGGAATGTTCATGTTTATACTAACCCGGGAATGATGATGATGATGGGGATTCTAACCCGGGCATGTCCATAGGGATTCTAATCCGGCAATGGACATGGGGGATTCTAACCCGGTAATGTTCATGGGGATTCTAACCCGGGAATGTTCATGGGTATACTAACCCGGGAATGTACATGGGGATTCTAACCTGGGAATGTTCATGGGTATACTAACCCGGGAATGTACATGGGGATTCTAACCCGGGATTGTACATGGTGATTCTAACTCAGGAATGTACATGGGGATTCTAAACATGAAATGTAAAAGGGGATTCTAACCCGGGAATGTACATGGGGATTCTAACCCGGGAATGTACATGGGGATTCTAACCTGGGAATGTCCATGCGGATTCTAACCCTGGGAATATACATGGGGATTCTAACCCTGGGATTGTATCTGCGGATTCTAACACTGGAATGTACATGGGGCTTCTAACCCGGGAATGTACATGAGGATTCTAACCCAGGAACGTACATGGGGATTCTAACCCGGGAATGTACATGGGGATTCTAACCCGGGAATGTACATTGGGATTCAAACCCCGGAATGTACATGGGGATGCTAACCCTGGGAATGTACATGGGGATTCTAACCCTGGGAATGTACATGGGGATTTGAACCCTGGGAATGTAGATGCGGAGACTAACCCGGGAAAGTACATGGGGATTCTAACCCGGTAATGTACATGGGGATTCCAATCTGGAAATGTACATGGGGATTCTATCCCGGGAATGAACATGGGAATTCTAACCTGGGAATGTTCATGTGTATACTAACACGGGAATGATAATGGGGATTCTAACCCGGGAATGTACATGGGGATTCTAGCCCGGGAATGTTCATGGGTATACTAACCCGGGAATGTACATGGGGATTCTACCCCTGGGAATGTACATGGGGATTCTAAACCGGGAATGTATATGGGGATTCTAACCCGGGAACGTACATGGGGATTCTAACCCGGGAATGTGCATGGGGATTCTAACCCGGGATGTACAGGGGGATTCTAACCCGGGAATGTACATGGGGATTTTAACCGGGGAATGAACATGGGGATTCTAACCCAGGAACGTACATGGGGGTTCTAACCCTGGGAATGTATATGGGGATTCTAACCCTGTGAATGTACATGGGGATACTAACCCGGGAATGTACATGGGGATTCTAACCCAGGAATGTACATCGGGATTCTAACCCTGGGAATGTACAGAGGGATTCGAACACGGGAATGTACCTGGGGATTCTAACCCGGGAATGTACATGGGGATTCTATCCGGTGAATGTACATGGGGATTCTAACCCGGGAATGTACTTCGGGATTCCAACCTGGGAATGTACATGGGGATTCTAACCTTGGGAATGTACATGGGGATTCTAACCGGGGAATGTATATGGGGATTCTAACCCGGGCATGTACATGGGGTTTAAAACCCGGGAATGTACATGGATATACTAACATTGGAATGTACATGGGTATACTAACCATGGAATGTACATGGGGATTCAAACCCGGGAATGTACATGGGGATTCTAACCCGGGAATGTACATGGGGATTCTAACCTGGGAATGTACATGGGGATTCTAACCCGGGAATTTACATGGGAATTCTAACCCAGGAACGTACATGGGGGTTCTAACCCTGGGAATGTATATGGGGATTCTAACCCTGGGTATGTACATGGGGATACTAACCCGAGAATGGACATGGAGATTCTAATCCAGGAATGTACATGGGGATTCTAACCCAGGATTGCACATGGGGATTCTAAACCTCGGAATGTACATGGGGATTCTAACGCTGGAAATGTACATGGGGATACTCACCCGGGAATGTGCATTGGGATTCTAACGAGGGAATGTACATGGGGATTCTAAACCGGGAATGTACATGGGGATTCTAACCCGGGTATGTACATGGGGATTCTAACCCAGGAATGTGCATGGAGGTTCTAACCATGTGAATGTACATTGGAATTATAACTCGGGTATGTACATTGGGATTATAACTCGGGTATGTGCATGGGGATTCAAACCTGGGGAATATACATGGGGATTCTAAACCTGGGAATGTACATGGTTATAATAACCCGGGAATGTACCTGGGGATTCTAAACATGGAATGTAAAAGGGGATTCTAACCCGGGAATGTACATGGGGATTCTAACCTGGGAATGTACATGGGGATTCTAACCCGGGAATGTCCATGGGGATTCTAACCCTGGGAGTGTATATGGGGATTCTAACACTGGAATGTACATGGGGATTCTAACCCGGGAATGTACATGGGGATTCTAACCCAGGAACGTACATGGGGATTCTAACCCGGGATTGTACATGGGGATTCTAACCCGGGAATGTTCATGGGTATACTAACCCGGGAATGTACATGGGGATTCTACCCCTGGGAATGTACATGGGGATTCTAAACCGGGAATGTATATGGGGATTCTAACCCGGGCATGTACATGGGGATTCTAACCCGGGAATGTGCATGGGGATTCTAACCCGGGATGTACAGGGGGATTCTAACCCGGGAATGTACATGGGGATTTTAACCGGGGAATGTACATGGGGATTCTAACCCAGGAACGTACATGGGGGTTCTAACCCTGGAAATGTATATGGGGATTCTAACCCTGTGAATGTACAATGGGATACTAACCCGGGAATGTACATGGGGATTCTAAACGAGGAATGTACATCGGGATTCTAACCCTGCGAATGTACATAGGGATTCTAACACGGGAATGTACCTGGGGATTCTAACCCGGGAATGTACATGGGGATTCTAACCCGGGAATGTACATGGGGATTCTAACCCGGGAATGTACATGGGGATTCTAAACCTGGGAATGTACATGGGGATTCTAACCCTGGGAATGGACATGGGGATTCTAACCCTGGGAATGTACATGGGGATACTAACCCGGGAATGTACATGGGGATTCTAACGAGGGAATGTACATGGGGATTCTAACCCGGGAATGTACATGGGGATTCTAACCCGGGAATGTACATGGGGATTCTAACCCAGGAATGTACATTGAGATTCTAAACCTGAGAATGTACATGGGGATTGTAACCCGGGTATGTCCATGAGGATTCTAACCTGGGGAATGTACATGGGGATTCTAACCCTGGGAATGTACATGGGGACAGTAACCAGGGAATGTACATGGGATTCTAACCCGGGAATATGCATGTGGATTCTAACTCAAAAATGTACATGGGGATTCTAAACATAGAATGTACAAGGGGATTCTAACCCGGGAATGTACATGAGGATCCTATCCCAGGAACGTACATGTGGATTCTAACCCGGGAATGCACATGGGGATTCTTACTCGGGAATGTACATTATGATTCAAACCAGGGAATGTACATGGGTATACGAACCCGGGAATGTACATGGGGATTCTAACCCGGGAATGTACATGGGAATTCTAACCCGGGAATGTACATGGGGATACTAACCCTGAGAATGTACCTGGGGATTCTAACCCTGGGAATGTACATGGGGATTCTAACCCTGGAATGTATATGGGGATACTAACCCTGGAAAGTACATGGGGATTCTAACCCGGGAATGTACATCGGGATTCCAACCTGGGAATGTACATGGGGATTCTATCCCGGGAATGAACATGGGAATTCTAACCTGGGAATGTTCATGGGTATACTAACCCGGGAATGATCATGGGGATTCTAACCCGGGAATGTACATGGGGATTCTAACCCGGGAATATTCATGGGTATACTAACCCGGGAATGTACATGGGGATTCTTCCCCTGGGAATTAACATGGGGATTCTAACCCGGGAATGGAAATGGGGTTTCTAACGCGGGCATGTACATGGGGATTCTAACCCTGGAATGTACATGGGGATTCTAATCCGGGAATGTTCTTGGGTATACTAACCCGGGAATGTACATGGGGATTCTAACCCGGGAATGTACATGGGGATTCTAACCCGGGATATACATGGGGATTCTAACCCGGGAATGTACATTGGGATTCTATCCGGGGAATGTCCATGGGGATTCCAACCCAGGAACGTACATGGGGGTTCTAACCCTTGGAATGTATATGGGGATTCTAACCCTGGGAATGTACATGAGGATACTAACCCGGGAATGTACGTTGGGATTCTAACACAGGAATGTACATGGGGATTCTAACCCGGGATTGTACATGGGGATTCTAACCCTGGGAATGGATATGGGGATTCTAACGCTGGAAATGTACATGGGGATACTAACCATGGAATGTACATGAGGTTTCTAACCAGGGAATGTACATGGGGATTCTAACCCGGGAATGTACATGGGGATTCTAACCGGGGATGTACATGGGATTTCTAACCCAGGAATGTACATGGGGATTGTAACCCGGGTATGCACATGGGGATTCGAACCCTGGGAATGTTCATCGGGATTCTAACCCTGGGAATGTACACAGGGATTCTAACACGGGAATGTACCAAGGGATTCTAACCCGGGAATGTACATGGGGATTCTATCCGGGGAATGTTCATTGGGATTCTAACCCGGGAATGTACATGGGGATTCGTACTCGGGAATGTACATGGGGATGCGAACCCGGGAATGTACATGTGGATTCTAACCCGGGAATGTTCATGGGAATTCTAACCCGGGAATTTTCATGGGTATACTAACCCGGGAATGTACATGGGGATTCTAACCCGGGAATGTACATGAGGATTCTAACACGGGAATGTACATGGGGATTCTAACTCAGGAATGTACATGGGGATTCTAACCATGGAATGTACAAGGGGATTCTAACCCGGGAATGTACATGGGGATTCTAACCCGTGAATGTACATGGGGATTCAAACTTGGGAATGCACATGGGGATTCTAACCCTGGGAATATACATGGGGATTCTAACCCTGGGAATGTACATGGTGATTCTAACCCTGGGAATGTACATGGGGATTCTTACTCTGGGAATGTCTATGGGGATTCTAACCCGGGCATGTACGTGGGGATTAAACCCCGGGGATGTCCATGGGTATACTAACCATGGAATGTACATGGGTAAAGTAACCATGGAATGTACATGGGGATTCAAACCCGGGAATGTATATGGGGATTCTAACCCAGGAATGTACATGGGGATTCTAACCTGGGAATGTACATGGGGATTCTAACCCGGGAATGTACATGGGGATTGTAACCCAGGAACGTACATGGGGATTCTAACCATGGGAATGTACATGTGGATACTAACCCGGGAATGTACATGGGGATTCTAACCCAGGAATGGACATGGGGATTCGAACCCGGCAATGTACATGGGGATTCTAACCCGGGAATGTTGATGGGAATTCTAACCCGGGAATGATCATGTGTATACTAACCCGGGAATGTACATGGGGATCCTAAACCTGGGAATGTACATGGGGATTCTAACCCTGGGAATGTACATGGGGATTCTAACCCTGGGAATGTACATGGGGATTCTAACCCGGGAATGTACATGGGGATTCGAATCCGTGAATGTACATGGGGATTCGAACCCGGGCATGTACATGGGGATTCTAACCCTGGAATGTACATGGGGATTCTAACCAGGGAATGTACATGGGGATCCTAACTCGGGAATGTTCATGGGTATAATAACCTGGGAATATACATGGGGATTCTAACCGGGGAATGTTTATGCGTATACTAACCCGGGAATGTTCATGGGATTCTAACCCGGGAATGTGCATGGGGATTCTAACTCAGGAATGTACATGGGAATTCTAAACCTTGGAATGTACATGGGGATTCTAACCCGGGAATGTACATGGGGATTCTAACCTAGGAACGTACATGTGGATTCTAACCCGGGAATGCACATGGGGATTCTTACTCGGGAATGTACATTATGATTCAAACCAGTGAATGTACATGGGTATACGAACCCGGGAATGTACATGGGGATTCTAACCCGGGAATGTACATGGGAATTCTAACCCGGGAATGTACATGGTGATACTAACCCTGGGAATGTACCTGGGGATTCTAACCCTGGGAATGTACATGGGGATTCTTACCTGGGGAATGTACATGGGGATACTAACCCGGGAATGTACTTCGGGATTCCAACCTGGGAATGTACATGGGGATTCTAACCCAGGAATTAACATGGGGATTCTAACCCGGGATATAAATGGGGATTCTAACCCGGGAATGTACATGGGGATTCTATCCGGGGAATGTACATGGGGATTCTAACCCAGGAACGTACATGGGGGTATTAACCCTTGGAATGTATATGGGGATTCTAACCCTGGGAATGTACATGAGGATACTAACCCGTGAATGTACATGGGGATTCTAACCCAGGAATGTACATGGGGATTCTACCCCGGGATTGTACATGGAGATTCTTACCCTGGGAATGTATATGAGGATTCTAACGCTGGAAATGTACATGGGGATACTAACCCGGGAATGTACATGGGTTTTCTAACCAGGGAATGTACATGGGGATTCTAACCGGGAATGTACATGGGGATTGTAACCCGGGTATGTACATGGGGATTCTAACCCTGGGAATGTACATCGGGATTCTAACCCTGGGAATGTACATAGGGATTCTAACACGGGAATGTACCTAGGGATTCTAACCCGGGAATGTACATGGGGATTCTATCCGGGGAATGTTCATTGGGTTTCTAACCCGGGAATGTACATGGGGATTCGAACCCGGGAATGTACATGGGGATGCGAACCCGGGAATGTACATGGGGATTCTAACCCGGGAATGTTCATGGGAATTCTAACCCGGGAATGTTCATGTGTATACTAACCCGGGAATGTACATGGGGAATCTAACCCGGGAATGTACATGGGGATTCTAACACGGGAATGTACATGGGGATTCTAACTCAGGAATGTACATGGGGATTCTAACCATGGAATGTACAAGGGGATTCTAACCCGGGAATGTACATGGGGATGCTAACCCGCGAATGTACAAGGGGATTCAAACCTGGGAATGTACATGGGGATTCTAACCCTGGGAATATACATGGGGATTCTAACCCTGGGAATGTACATGGTGATTCTAACCCTGGGAATGTACATGGGGATTCTTACTCTGGGAATGTCTATGGGGATTCTAACCCGGGCATGAACATGGGTATACTAACCATGCAATGTACATGGGTAAAGTAACCATGGAATGTACATGGGGATTCAAACCCGGGAATGTACATGGGGATTCTAACCTAGGAATGTACATTGGGATTCTAACCTGGGAATGTACATGGGGATTCTAACCCGGGAATGTACATGGGGATTCTAACCCAGGAACGTACATGGGGATTCTAACCCTGGGAATGTACTTGTGGATACTAACCCGGGAATGTACATGGGGATTCTAACCCAGGAATGTACATGGGGATTCTAACCCTGGGAATGTACATGGGGATTCTAACCCTGGGACTGTACATGGTGATTCTAACCCGGGAATGTACCTGGGGATTCTAACTCAGGAATGTACTTGGGGATTCTAAACATGGAATGTAAAAGGGGATTCTAACCCGGGAATGTACATGGGGATTCTAACCCGGGAATGTTCATGGGGATTCTAACCCGGGAATGTTCATAGGTATACTAACCCGGGAATGTACATGGGGATTCTAACCCGGGAATGTACATGGGGATTCTAACCCGGGATTGTACATGTGGATTCTAACTCAGGAATGTACATGGGGATTCTAAACATGGAATGTGAAAGGGGATTCTAACCCGGGAATGTACAAGGGGATTCTAACCCAGGAATGTACATCGGGATTCTAACCCAGGATTGTACATGGGGTTTCTAAACCTGGGCATGTATATGGGGATTCTAACGCTGGAAATGTACATGGTGATTCTAACCCGGGAATGTACATGGGGATTCTAACCCAGGAATGTACATGGGGATTCTAACCCAGAAACGTACATGGGGATTCTAAACATGGAATGTAAAAGGGGATTCTAACCCGGGAATGTACATGGGAATACTAACCCAGGAATGTACATGGGGATTCTAACGAGGGAATGTACATGGGGATACTAACCCGGGAATGTACATGGGGATTCAAACGAGGGAATGTACATGTGGATTCTAACCCGGGACTTTACATGGGGATTCTAACCCGGGAATGTACATGGGGATTCTAATCCAGGAATGGACATGGAGATTCTAACCCTGGGAATGTACATGGGGATTGTAACCCGGGTATGTACATGGGGATTGTAACCCGGGTATGGACATGGGGATTCTAACCTGGGAAATGTACATGGGGATTCTAACCCTGGGAATGTACATTGAGATTCTAACCCTGGGAATGTACATGGGAATGTAACCCAGGTATGTACATGAGGATTCTAACCTGGGGAATGTACATGGGGATTCTAACCCGGGAATGTACATGGTGATTCTAACCCGGGAATGTACCTGGGGATTCTAACCAGGGAATGTGCATGGGGATACTAAACCTGGGAATGTACATGGGGATTCTAACCCTGGGAATGTACATGGGGATTCTAACCTGGGAATGTACATGGGGATACTAACCCGGGAATGTACATGGGAATTCTAACCCGGGAATGTACATGGGGATTCTAACCCGGGAATGTACATGGGGATTCTAACCCAGGAATGTACATTGAGATTCTAACCCTGGGAATGTACATGGGAATGTAACCCGGGTATGTCCATGAGGATTCTAACCTGGGGAATGTACATGGGGATTCTAACCCTGGGAATGTACATGGTGATTCTAACCCGGGAATGTACCTGGGGATTCTAACCCGGGAATGTACATGGGAATTCTAACCGGGAAATGTACATGGGGATTCGAACCCGGGAATGTACATGGGGATTCGAACCCGGGCATGTACATGGGGATTCTAACCCTGGAATGTACATGGGGATTCTAACCAGGGAATGTACATGGGGATTCTAACCTGGGAATGTTTATGGGTATACTAACCCGGGAATGTTCATGGGATTCTAACCCGGGAATGTGCATGGGGATTCTAACTCAGGAATGTACATGGGGATTCTAACCCGGGAATGTACATGGGGATTCTAACCGGGGAATGTACATTGGGATTCGAACCCGGGAATGTACATGGGGATTCGAACCCGGGCATGTACATGGGGATTCTAAACATGGAATGTACAAGGGGATTCTAACCCGGGAATGTACATAGGGATTATAACCCGGGAATGTACATGGGGATTCTAACCAGGGAATGTACATGGGAATTCTAACCCGGGAATGTACATGGGGATTGTAACCCAGGAACGTGCATGGGGATTCGACCATGGGAATGTACATGTGGATACTAACCCGGGAATGTACATGGGGATTCTAACCCAGGAATGGACATGGGGATTCGAACCCGGGAATGTACATGGGGATTCTAACCCGGGAATGTTGATGGGAATTCTAACCCGGGAATGTTCATGTGTATACTAACCCGGGAATGTACATGGGGATCCTAACCCCGGAATGTACATGGGGATTCTAACACGGGAATGTACATGGGGATTCTAACTCAGGAATGTACATGGGGATTCTAACCATGGAATGTACATGGGGATTCTAAACCTGGGAATGTACATGGGGATTCTAACCCTGGGAATGTACATGGGGATTCTAACCCTAGGAATGTACATGGGGATTCTAACCCGGGAATGTACATGGGGATTCTAACCGGGGAATGTACATGGGGATTCGAACCCGTGAATGTACATGGGGATTCGAACCCGGGCATGTACATGGGGATTCTAACCCTGGAATGTACATGGGGATTCTAACCAGGGAATGTACATGGGGATCCTAACTCGGGAATGTTCATGGGTATAATAACCTGGGAATATACATGGGGATTCTAACCGGGGAATGTTTATGCGTATACTAACCCGGGAATGTTCATGGGATTCTAACCCGGGAATGTGCATGGGGATTCTAACTCAGGAATGTACATGGGGATTCTAAACATGGAATGTACAAGGGGATTCTAACCCGGGAATGTACATGGGGATTCTAACCCGGGAATGTACATGGGGATTCTAACCAGGGAATGTACATGGGAATTCTAAACCTTGGAATGTACATGGGGATTCTAACCCGGGAATGTACATGGAGATTCTAACCTAGGAACGTACATGTGGATTCTAACCCGGGAATGCACATGGGGATTCTTACTCGGGAATGTACATTATGATTCAAACCAGGGAATGTACATGGGTATACGAACCCGGGAATGTACATGGGGATTCTAACCCGGGAATGTACATGGGAATTCCAACCCGGGAATGTACATGGGGATACTAACCCTGGGAATGTACCTGGGGATTCAAACCCTGGGAATGTACATGGGGATTCTAACCTGGGGAATGTACATGGGGATACTAACCCGGGAAAGTACATGGGGATTCTAACCCGGGAATGTACTTCGGGATTCCAACCTGGGAATGTACATGGGGATTCTAACCGGGAAATGTACATGGGGATTCGAACCCAGGAACGTACATGGGGGTTCTAACCCTTGGAATGTATATGGGGATTCTAACCCTGGGAATGTACATGAGGATACTAACCCGGGAATGTACATGGGGATTCTAACCCAGGAATATACATGGGGATTCTAACCCGGGAATGTACATGGGGATTCTAACCCGGGAATGTACATGGGGATTCTAACCCGGGAATGTACATGGGAATTCTAACCGGGAAATGTACATGGGGATTCGAACCCGGGAATGTACATGGGGATTCGAACCCGGGCATGTACATGGGGATTCTAACCCTGGAATGTACATGGGGATTCTAACCAGGGAATGTACATGGGGATCCTAACTCGGGAATGTTCATGGGTATACTAACCTGGGAATGTACATTGGGATTCGAACCCGGGAATTTACATGGGGATTCGAACCCGGGCATGTACATGGGGATTCTAAACATGGAATGTACAAGGGGATTATAACCCGGGAATGTACATGGGGATTCTAACCAGGGAATGTACATGGGAATTCTAACCCGGGAATGTACATGGGGATTGTAACCCAGGAACGTGCATGGGGATTCTAACCATGGCAATGTACATGTGGATACTAACCCGGGAATGTACATGGGGATTCTAACCCAGGAATGGACATGGGGATTCGAACCCGGGAATGTACATGGGGATTCTAACCCGGGAATGTTGATGGGAATTCTAACCCGGGAATGTACATGGGAATTCTAACCGGGAAATGTACATGGGGATTCGAACCCGGGAATGTACATGGGGATTCGAACCCGGGCATGTACATGGGGATTCTAACCCTGGAATGTACATGGGGATTCTAACCAGGGAATGTACATGGGGATCCTAACTCGGGAATGTTCATGGGTATACTAACCTGGGAATGTACATGGGGATTCTAACCTGGGAATGTTTATGTGTATACTAACCCGGGAATGTTCATGGGATTCTAACCCGGGAATGTGCATGGGGATTCTAACTCAGGAATGTACATGGGGATTCTAACCCGGGAATGTACATGGGGATTCTAACCGGGGAATGTACATTGGGATTCGAACCCGGGAATGTACATGGGGATTCGAACGCGGGCATGTACATGGGGATTCTAAACATGGAATGTACAAGGGGATTCTAACCCGGGAATGTACATAGGGATTATAACCCGGGAATGTACATGGGGATTCTAACCAGGGAATGTACATGGGAATTCTAACCCGGGAATGTACATGGGGATTGTAACCCAGGAACGTGCATGGGGATTCTAACCATGGGAATGTACATGTGGGTACTAACCCGGGAATGTACATGGGGATTCTAACCCAGGAATGGACATGGGGATTCTAACCCGGGAATGTTGATGGGAATTCTAACCCGGGAATGTTCATGTGTATACTAACCCGGGAATGGACATGGGGATCCTAACCCCGGAATGTACATGGGGATTCTAACTCAGGAATGTACATGGGGATTCTAACCATGGAATGTACATGGGGATTCTAAACCTGGGAATGTACATGGGGATTCTAACCCTGGGAATGTACATGGGGATTCTAACCCTGGGAATGTACATGGGGATTCTAACCCGGGAATGTACATGGGGATTCTAACCGGGGAATGTACATGGGGATTCGAACCCGTGAATGTACATGGGGATTCGAACCCGGGCATGTACATGGGGATTCTAACCCTGGAATGTACATGGGGATTCTAACCAGGGAATGTACATGGGGATCCTAACTCGGGAATGTTCATGGGTATAATAACCTGGGAATATACATGGGGATTCTAACCGGGGAATGTTTATGCGTATACTAACCCGGGAATGTTCATGGGATTCTAACCCGGGAATGTGCATGGGGATTCTAACTCAGGAATGTACATGGGGATTCTAAACATGGAATGTACAAGGGGATTCTAACCCGGGAATGTACATGGGGATTCTAACCCGGGAATGTACATGGGGATTCTAACCAGGGTATGTACATGGGAATTCTAAACCTTGGAATGTACATGGGGATTCTAACCCGGGAATGTACATGGAGATTCTAACCTAGGAACGTACATGTGGATTCGAACCCGGGAATGCACATGGGGATTCTTACTCGGGAATGTACATTATGATTCAAACCAGGGAATGTACATGGGTATACGAACCCGGGAATGTACATGGGGATTCTAACCCGGGAATGTACATGGGAATTCTAACCCGGGAATGTACATGGGGATACTAACCCTGGGAATGTACCTGGGGATTCTAACCCTGGGAATGTACATGGGGATACTAACCCGGGAAAGTACATGGGGATTCTAACCCGGGAATGTACTTCGGGATTCCAACCTGGGAATGTACATGGGGATTCTATCCCGGGAATGAACATGGGAATTCTAACCTGGGAATGTTCATGGGTATACTAACCCGGGAATGATCATGGGGATTCTAACCCGGGAATGTACATGAGGATTCTAACCCGGGAATATTCATGGGTATACTAACCCGGGAATGTACATGGGGATTCTTCCCCTGGGAATTAACATGTGGATTCTAACCCGGGAATGTATATGGGGATTCTAACGCGGGCATGTACATGGGGATTCTAACCCGGGAATTAACATGGTGATTCTAACCCGGGATATACATGGGGATTCTAACCCGGGAATGTACATGGGGATTCTATCCGGGGAATGTACATGGGGATTCTAACCCAGGAACGTACATGGGGGTTCTAACCCTTGGAATGTATATGGGGATTCTAACCCTGGGAATGTACATGAGGATACTAACCCGGGAATGTACATGGGGATTCTAACCCAGGAATATACATGGGGATTCTAACCCGGGATTGTACATGGGGATTCTTACCCTGGGAATGTATATGAGGATTCTAACGCTGGAAATGTACATGGGGATACTAACCCGGGAATGTACATGGGGTTTCTAACCAGGGAATGTACATGGGGATTCTAACCCGGGAATGTACATGGGGATTCTAACCCGGGAATGTACATGGGGTTTCTAACCCAGGAATGTACATGGGGATTGTAACCCGGGTATGTACATGGGGATTCTAACCCTGGGAATGTACATCGGGATTCTAACCCTGGGAATGTACATAGGGATTCTAACACGGGAATGTACCTAGGGATTCTAACCCGGGAATGTTCATGGGAATTCTAACCCGGGAATGTTCATGTGTATACTAACCCGGGAATGTACATGGGGATTCTAACCCGGGAATGTACATGGGGATTCTAACACGGGAATGTACATGGGGATTCTAACTCAGGAATGTACATGGGGATTCTAACCATGGAATGTACAAGGGGATTCTAACCCGGGAATGTACATGGGGATTCTAACCCGCGAATGTACATGGGGATTCAAACCTGGGTATGTAAATGGGGATTCTAACCCTGGGAATATACATGGGGATTCTAACCCTGGGAATGTACATGGTGATTCTAACCCTGGGAATGTACATGGGGATTCTTACTCTGGGAATGTCTATGTGGATTCGAACCCGGGTATGAACATGGGTATACTAACCATGGAATGTACATGGGTAAAGTAACCATGGAATGTACATGGGGATTCAAACCCGGGAATGTGCATGGGGATTCTAACCTAGGAATGTACATGGGGATTCTAAACCTGGGAATGTATATTGGGATTCTAACGCTGGAAATGTACATGGGGATATTAACACGGGAATGTACATGGGGATTCTAACCCAGGAATGTACATGGGGATTCTAACCCGGGAATGTACATGGGGATTCTAACCCGGGAATGTACATGGGGATTCTAACTCGGGAATGTACATGGGGTTTCTAACCCAGGAATGTACATGGGGATTGTAACCCGGGTATGTACATGGGGATTCTAACCCGGGTATGTACATGGGGATTCTAACCCTGGGAATGTACATGGGGATTCTAACCCTAGGACTGTACATGGTGATTCTAACCCGGGAATGTACCTGGGGATTCGAACCCGGGAATGTACATGGGGATTCTAACCCGGCAATGGACATGGGGATTCTAACCCTGGAATGTTTATGTGTATACTAACCCGGGAATGTTCATGGGTATACTAACCCGGGAATGTACATGGGGATTCTAACCCGGGAATGCACATGGGGATTCTAACTCAGGAATGTACTTGGGGATTCTAAACATGGAATGTAAATGGGGATTCTAACCCGGGAATGTTCATGGGGATTCTAACCCGGGAATGTTCATAGGTATACTAACCCGGGAATGTACATGGGGATTCTAACCCGAGAATGTTCATGGGGATTCTAACCCGGGAATGTACATGGGGATTCTAACCCGGGATTGTACATGTGGATTCTAACTCAGGAATGTACATGGGGATTCTAAACATGGAATGTAAAAGGGGATTCTAACCCGGGAATGTACATGGGGATTCTAACCCAGGAATGTACATGGGGATTCTAACCCAGGATTGTACATGGGGTTTCTAAACCTGGGCATGTATATGGGGATTCTAACGCTGGAAATGTACATGTGGATTCTAACCCGGTAATGTACATGGGATTCTAACCCAGGAATGTACATGGGGATTCTAACCCAGGATCGTACATGGGGATTCTAAACATGGAATGTAAAAGGGGATTCGAACCCGGGAATGTACATGGGGATACTAACCCAGGAATGTACATGGGGATTCTAACCCCGGATTGTACATGGGTTTTCTAAACCTGGGCATGTATATGGGGATTCTAACGCTGGAAATGTACATGGGGATACTAACCCGGGAATGTACATGGGGATTCTAACGAGGGAATGTACATGTGGATTCTAACCCGGGACTGTACATGGGGATTCTAACCCGGGAATGTACATGGGGATTCTAATCCAGGAATGGACATGGAGATTCTAACCCTGGAAATGTACATGGGGATTGTAACCCTGGTATGTACATGGGGATTGTAACCCGGGTATGTACATGGGGATTCTAACCTGGGGAATGTACATGGGGATTCTAACCCTGGGAATGTACATGGTGATTCTAACCCGGGAATGTATCTGGGGATTCTAACCCTGGAATGTACATGTGGATTCTAACCGGGGAATGTACATTGGGATTCGAACCCGGCAATGTACATGGGGATTCGAACCCGGGCATGTACATGGGGATTCTAACCCGGGCATGTACATGGGGATTCTAACCCGGGAATGTACATGGGGATTCTAACACGGGATTGTGCATGGGGATTCTAACCTGGGAATGTACATGGGGATTCTAACCCGGGAATGTTCATGGGTATACTATCCCAGAATGTTCGTGGGATTCTAACCCGGGAATGTACATGGGGATTCTAACTCAGGAATGTACATGGGGATTCTAAACATGGAATGTACAAGGGGATTCTAACCAGGGAATGTACATGGGGATTCTAACCCAGGATTGTACATGGGGTTTCTAAACCTGGGCATGTATATGGGGATTCTAACGCTGGAAATGTACATGTGGATTCTAACCCGGTAATGTACATGGGGATTCTAACCCAGGAATGTACATGGGGATTCTAACCCAGGATCGTAAATGGGGATTCTAAACATGGAATGTAAAAGGGGATTCGAACCCGGGAATGTACATGGGGATACTAACCCAGGAATGTACATGGGGATTCTAACCCAGGATTGTACATGGGTTTTCTAAACCTGGGCATGTATATGGGGATTCTAACGCTGGAAATGTACATGGGGATACTAACCCGGGAATGTACATGGGGATTCTAACCCAGGATCGTACATGGGGATTCTAAACATGGAATGTAAAAGGGGATTCGAACCCGGGAATGTACATGGGGATACTAACCCAGGAATGTACATGGGGATTCTAACCCAGGATTGTACATTGGTTTTCTAAACCTGGGCATGTATATGGGGATTCTCACGCTGGAAATGTACATGGGGATACTAACCCGGGAATGTACATGGGGATTCTAACGAGGGAATGTACATGTGGATTCTAACCCGGGACTGTACATGGGGATTCTAACCCGGGAATGTACATGGGGATTCTAATCCAGGAATGGACATGGAGATTCTAACCCTGGAAATGTACATGGGGATTGTAACCCTGGTATGTACATGGGGATTGTAACCCGGGTATGTACATGGGGATTCTAACCTGGGGAATGTACATGGGGATTCTAACCCTGGGAATGTACATGGTGATTCTAACCCGGGAATGTATCTGGGGATTCTAACCCGGGAATGTACATGTGGATTCTAACCGGGGAATGTACATTGGGATTCGAACCCGGCAATGTACATGGGGATTCGAACCCGGGCATGTACATGGGGATTCTAACCAGGGAATGTACATGGGGATTCTAACACGGGATTGTGCATGGGGATTCTAACCTGGGAATGTACATGGGGATTCTAACCCGGGAATGTTCATGGGTATACTATCCCAGAATGTTCGTGGGATTCTAACCCGGGAATGTACATGGGGATTCTAACTCAGGAATGTACATGGGGATTCTAAACATGGAATGTACAAGGGGATTCTAACCAGGGAATGTACATGGGGATTCTAACCCGGGAATGTACATGGGGATTCTAACCAGGGAATGTACATGGGGATACTAAACCTGGGAATGTACATGGGGATTCTAACCCTGGGAATGTACATGGGGATTCGAACCCGGGCATGTACATGGGGATTCTAACCCGGGAATGTACATGGGGATTCTAACACGGGATTGTACATGGGGATTCTAACCTGGGAATGTACATGGGGATTCTAACCCGGGAATGTTCATGGGTATACTATCCCAGAATGTTCGTGGGATTCTAACCCGGGAATGTACATGGGGATTCTATCTCAGGAATGTACATGGGGATTCTAAACATGGAATGTACAAGGGGATTCTAACCCGGGAATGCACATGGGGATTCTTACTCGGGAATGTACATTATGATTCAAACCAGGGAATGTACATGGGTATACGAACCCGGGAATGTACATGGGGATTCTAACCCGGGAATGTACATGGGAATTCTAACCCGGGAATGTACATGGGGATACTAACCCTGGGAATGTACCTGGGGATTCTAACCCTGGGAATGTACATGGGGATACTAACCCGGGAAAGTACATGGGGATTCTAACCCGGGAATGTACTTCGGGATTCCAACCTGGGAATGTACATGGGGATTCTATCCCGGGAATGAACATGGGAATTCTAACCTGGGAATGTTCATGGGTATACTAACCCGGGAATGATCATGGGGATTCTAACCCGGGAATGTACATGAGGATTCTAACCCGGGAATATTCATGGGTATACTAACCCGGGAATGTACATGGGGATTCTTCCCCTGGGAATTAACATGTGGATTCTAACCCGGGAATGTATATGGGGATTCTAACGCGGGCATGGACATGGGGATTCTAACCCGGGAATTAACATGGGGATTCTAACCCGGGATATACATGGGGATTCTAACCCGGGAATGTACATGGGGATTCTATCCGGGGAATGTACATGGGGATTCTAACCCAGGAACGTACATGGGGGTTCTAACCCTTGGAATGTATATGGGGATTCTAACCCTGGGAATGTACATGAGGATACTAACCCGGGAATGTACATGGGGATTCTAACCCAGGAATATACATGGGGATTCTAACCCGGGATTGTACATGGGGATTCTTACCCTGGGAATGTATATGAGGATTCTAACGCTGGAAATGTACATGGGGATACTAACCCGGGAATGTACATGGGGTTTCTCACCAGGGAATGTACATGGGGATTCTAACCCGGGAATGTACATGGGGATTCTAACCCGGGAATGTTCATGGGAATTCTAACCCGGGAATGTTCATGTGTATACTAACCCGGGAATGTACATGGGGATTCTAACCCTGGGAATGTACATCGGGATTCTAACACGGGAATGTACATGGGGATTCTAACTCAGGAATGTACATGGGGATTCTAACCATGGAATGTACAAGGGGATTCTAACCCGGGAATGTACATGGGGATTCTAACCCGCGAATGTACATGGGGATTCAAACCTGGGTATGTACATGGGGATTCTAACCCTGGGAATATACATGGGGATTCTAACCCTGGGAATGTACATGGTGATTCTAACCCTGGGAATGTACATGGGGATTCTTACTCTGGGAATGTCTATGTGGATTCGAACCCGGGTATGAACATGGGTATACTAACCATGGAATGTACATGGGTAAAGTAACCATGGAATGTACATGGGGATTCAAACCCGGGAATGTGCATGGGGATTCTAACCTAGGAATGTACATTGGGATTCTAACCTGGGAATGTACATGGGGATTCTAACCCGGGAATGTACATGGGGATTCTAACCCAGGAACGTACATGGGGATTCTAACCCTGGGAATGTACATGTGGATATTAACCCGGGAATGTACATGGGGATTCTAACCCAGGAATGGACATGGGGATTCTAACCCGGGATTGTGCATGGGGATTCTAAACCTGGGAATGTATATGGGGATTCTAACGCTGGAAATGTACATGGGGATATTAACACGGGAATGTACATGGGGATTCTAACCCAGGAATGTACATGGGGATTCTAACCCGGGAATGTACATGGGGATTCTAACCCGGGACTGTACATGGGGATTCTAACCCGGGAATGTACATGGGGTTTCTAACCCAGGAATGTACATGGGGATTGTAACCCGGGTATGTACATGGGGATTCTAACCCGGGTATGTACATGGGGATTCTAACCTGGGGAATGTACATGGGGATTCTAACCCTGGGAATGTACATGGTGATTCTAACCCGGGAAAGTATCTGGGGATTCTAACCCTGGAATGTACATGTGGATTCTAACCGGGGAATGTACATTGGGATTCGAACCCGGCAATGTACATGGGGATTCGAACCCGGGCATGTACATGGGGATTCTAACCCGGGCATGTACATGGGGATTCTAACCCGGGAATGTACATGGGGATTCTAACACGGGATTGTGCATGGGGATTCTAACCTGGGAATGTACATGGGGATTCTAACCCGGGAATGTTCATGGGTATACTATCCCAGAATGTTCGTGGGATTCTAACCCGGGAATGTACATGGGGATTCTAACTCAGGAATGTACATGGGGATTCTAAACATGGAATGTACAAGGGGATTCTAACCAGGGAATGTACATGGGGATTCTAACCCGGGAATGTACATGGGGATTCTAACCCAGGATTGTACATGGGGTTTCCAAACCTGGGCATGTATATGGGGATTCTAACGCTGGAAATGTACATGTGGATTCTAACCCGGTAATGTACATGGGGATTCTAACCCAGGAATGTACATGGGGATTCTAACCCAGGATCGTACATGGGGATTCTAAACATGGAATGTAAAAGGGGATTCGAACCCGGGAATGTACATGGGGATACTAACCCAGGAATGTACATGGGGATTCTAACCCAGGATTGTACATGGGTTTTCTAAACCTGGGCATGTATATGGGGATTCTAACGCTGGAAATGTACATGGGGATACTAACCCGGGAATGTACATGGGGATTCTAACCCAGGATCGTACATGGGGATTCTAAACATGGAATGTAAAAGGGGATTCGAACCCGGGAATGTACATGGGGATACTAACCCAGGAATGTACATGGGGATTCTAACCCAGGATTGTACATGGGTTTTCTAAACCTGGGCATGTATATGGGGATTCTAACGCTGGAAATGTACATGGGGATACTAACCCGGGAATGTACATGGGGATTCTAACGAGGGAATGTACATGTGGATTCTAACCCGGGACTGCACATGTGGATTCTAACCCGGGAATGTACATGGGGATTCTAATCCAGGAATGGACATGGAGATTCTAACCCTGGAAATGTACATGGGGATTGTAACCCTGGTATGTACATGGGGATTGTAACCCGGGTATGTACATGGGGATTCTAACCTGGGGAATGTACATGGGGATTCTAACCCTGGGAATGTACATGGTGATTCTAACCCGGGAATGTATCTGGGGATTCTAACCCGGGAATGTACATGTGGATTCTAACCGGGGAATGTACATTGGGATTCGAACCCGGCAATGTACATGGGGATTCGAACCCGGGCATGTACATGTGGATTCTAACCCGGGCATGTACATGGGGATTCTAACCCGGGAATGTACATGGGGATTCTAACACGGGATTGTGCATGGGGATTCTAACCTGGGAATGTACATGGGGATTCTAACCCGGGAATGTTCATGGGTATACTATCCCAGAATGTTCGTGGGATTCTAACCCGGGAATGTACATGGGGATTCTAACTCAGGAATGTACATGGGGATTCTAAACATGGAATGTACAAGGGGATTCTAACCAGGGAATGTACATGGGGATTCTAACCCGGGAATGTACATGGGGATTCTAACCAGGGAATGTACATGGGGATACTAAACCTGGGAATGTACATGGGGATTCTAACCCTGGGAATGTACATGGGGATTCGAACCCGGGCATGTACATGGGGATTCTAACCCGGGAATGTACATGGGGATTCAAACACGGGATTGTACATGGGGATTCTAACCTGGGAATGTACATGGGGATTCTAACCCGGGAATGTTCATGGGTATACTATCCCAGAATGTTCGTGGGATTCTAACCCGGGAATGTACATGGGGATTCTAACCCGGGAATGTACATGGGGATTCTAACCCGGGAATGTTCATGGTTATACTAACATGGGAATGTACATGGGGATTCTAACCCGGGAATGATAATGGGTATACTAACCAGGGAATGTACATGGGGATACTAAACCTGGGAATGTACATGGGGATTCTAACCCTGGGAATGTACATGGGGATTCTGAACCTGGGAATGTACATGGGGATACTAACCCGGGAATGTACATGGGGATTCTCACCCGGGAATGTACATGGGGATTCTAACCCGGGAATGTACATGGGGATTCTAACCCAGGAATGTACATTGAGATTCTAACCCTGGGAATGTACATGGGAATGTAACCCGGGTATGTACATGAGGATTCTAACCTGGGGAATGTACATTGGGATTCTAACCCTGGGAATGTACATGGTGATTCTAACCCGGGAATGTACCTGGGGATTCTAACCCGGGAATGTACATGGGGATTCTAACCGGGGAATGTACATGGGGATTCGAACCCGGGAATGTACATGGGGATTCGAACCCGGGCATGTACATGGGGATTCTAACCCTGGAATGTACATGGGGATTCTAACCAGGGAATATACATGGGGATCCTAACTCGGGAATGTTCATGGGTATACTAACCTGGGAATGTACATGGGTATTCTAACCCGGGAATGTTTATGGGTATACTAACCCGGGAATGTTCATGGGATTCTAACCCGGGAATGTGCATGGGGATTCTAACTCAGGAATGTACATGGGGATTCTAACCCGGGAATGTACATGGGGATTCTAACCGGGGAATGTACATGGGGATTCGAACCCGGCAATGTACATGGGGATTCGAACCCGGGCATGCACATGGGGATTCTAAACATGGAATGTACAATGGGATTCTAACCCGGGAATGTACATGGGGATTCTAACCCGGGAATGTACATGGGGATTCTAACCAGGGAATGTACATGGGAATTCTAAACCTTGGAATGTACATGGGGATTCTAACCCTGGGAATGTACATGGGGATTCTAACCCTGGGAATATACATGGGGATTCTAACCCTGGGAATGTATGTGGGGATTCTAACCCGCGAATATACATGGGGATTCTAACCCGGGAATGTGCATGGGGATTCTAACCCAGGAACGTACATGGGGATTCTAACCCGGGAATGCACATGGGGATTCTTACTCGGGAATGTACATTATGATTCAAACCCGGGAATGGACATGGGTATACGAACCCTGGAATGTACATGGGGATTCTAACCCGGGAATGTACATGGGAATTCTAACCCGGGAATGTACATGGGGATATTAACCCTGCGAATGTACCTGGGGATTCTAACCCTGGGAATGTAAATGGGGATTCTGACCCTGGGAATGTACATGGGGATACTAACCCGGGAATGAACATGGGAATTCTAACCTGGGAATGTTCATGGGTATACTAACCCGGGAATGATCATGGGGATTCTAACCCGGGAATGTACATGGGGATTCTAACCCGGGAATGTTCATGGGTATACTAACCCTGGAATGTACATGGGATTCTTCCGCTGGGAATTAACATGGGGATTCTAACCCGGGAATGTACATTGGGATTCTAACCCGGGAATGTACAAGGGGATTATAACCGGGGAATGTACATGGGGATTCTAACCCAGGAACGTACATGGGAGTTCTAAACCTTGGAATGTATATGGGGATTCTGACCCTGTGAATGTACATGGGGATTCTAACCCGGGATATACATTGGGATTCTAACCCTGCAATGTACAAGGGGATTATAACCGGGGAATGTACATGGGGATTCTAACCCAGGAACGTACATGGGAGTTCTAAACATTGGAATGTATATCGGGATTCTAACCCTGTGAATGTACATGGGGATACTAACCCGGGAATGTATATGGGGATTCTAACCCAGGAATGTACATGGGGATTCTACCCGGGATTGTACATGGGGATTCTAAACCCTGGGAATGTATATGGGGATTCTAACCCTGTGAATGTACATGGGGATACTAACCCGGGAATGTATATGGGGATTCTAACCCAGGAATGTACATGGGGATTCTACCCGGGATTGTACATGGGGATTCTAAACCCTGGGAATGTATATGGGGATTCTAACGATGGAAATGTACATGGGGATACTACCCCTGGAATGTACATGGGGTTTCTAACCAGGGAATGTACATGTGGATTCTAACCCGGGAATGTGCATGGGGATTCTAACCCAGGAATGTACATGGGGTTTCTAACCCTGGAATGTACATGGGGATTGTAACCCGGGTATCTACATGGGAATTCTAACCCTGGGAATGTACAATGTGATTCTAACCCTGGGAATGGACATGGGGATTCTTACTCTGGGAATGTCTCTGGGGATTCTAACCCGGGCATGTACATGGGGATTAAAACCCGGGAATGTACATGGGTGTACTAACCATGGAATGTACATGGGTAAAGTAACCATGGAATGTACATGGGGATTCAAACCCGGGAATGTACATGGGGATTCTAACCCAGGAATGTACATGGGGATTCTAACCTGGGAATGTACATGGAGATTCTAACCCGGGAATGCACATGGAAATTCTAACAAAGGAACGTACATGGGGATTCTAACCCTGGGAATGTACATGTGGATACTAACCCGGGAATGTACATGGGGATTCTAACCCAGGAATGTACATGGGGATTCTATCCCGGGATTGTGCATGGGAATTCTAAACCTGGGAATGTATATGGGGATTCTAACGCTGGAAATGTACATGGGGTTATTAACACGGGAATGTACATGGGGATTCTAACCCAGGAATGTACGTGGGGATTCTAACCCGGGAATGTACATGGGGATTCTAACCCGGGAATGTACATGGAGATTCTAACCCAGGAATGTACATGGAGATTCTAACCCTGGGAATGTACATGGGATTGTAACCCGGGAATGTACCTGGGGATTCGAACCCGGGAATGTACATGGGGATTCGAACCCGGGCATGTACATGCGGATTCTAACCCGGCAATGGACATGGGGATTCTAACCCGGGAATGTTCATGCGTAAACTAACCCGGGAATGTACATGGGGACTCTAACCCGGGAATGTTCATGGGTATACTAACCCGGGAATGTACATGGGGCTTCTAACCCGGGAATGTACATGGGGATTCTAACTCAGGAATGTACATGGGGATTCTAAACATGGAATGTAAAAGGGGATTCTAACCCGGGAATGTACATGGGGATTCTAACCCGGGAATGTACATGGGGATTCTAACCCGGGAATGTTCATGGTTATACTAACATGGGAATGTACATGGGGATTCTAACCCGGGAATGATAATGGGTATACTAACCAGGGAATGTACATGGGGATACTAAACCTGGGAATGTACATGGGGATTCTAACCCTGGGAATGTACATGGGGATTCTGAACCTGGGAATGTACATGGGGATACTAACCCGGGAATGTACATGGGGATTCTCACCCGGGAATGTACATGGGGATTCTAACCCGGGAATGTACATGGGGATTCTAACCCAGGAATGTACATTGAGATTCTAACCCTGGGAATGTACATGGGAATGTAACCCGGGTATGTACATGAGGATTCTAACCTGGGGAATGTACATTGGGATTCTAACCCTGGGAATGTACATGGTGATTCTAACCCGGGAATGTACCTGGGGTTTCTAACCCGGGAATGTACATGGGGATTCTAACCGGGGAATGTACATGGGGATTCGAACCCGGGAATGTACATGGGGATTCGAACCCGGGCATGTACATGGGGATTCTAACCCGGGCATGTACATGGGGATTCTAACCCGGGAATGTACATGGGGATTCTAACACGGGATTGTGCATGGGGATTCTAACCTGGGAATGTACATGGGGATTCTAACCCGGGAATGTTCATGGGTATACTATCCCAGAATGTTCGTGGGATTCTAACCCGGGAATGTACATGGGGATTCTAACTCAGGAATGTACATGGGGATTCTAAACATGGAATGTACAAGGGGATTCTAACCAGGGAATGTACATGGGGATTCTAACCCGGGAATGTACATGGGGATTCTAACCAGGGAATGTACATGGGGATACTAAACCTGGGAATGTACATGGGGATTCTAACCCTGGGAATGTACATGGGGATTCGAACCCGGGCATGTACATGGGGATTCTAACCCGGGAATGTACATGGGGATTCAAACACGGGATTGTACATGGGGATTCTAACCTGGGAATGTACATGGGGATTCTAACCCGGGAATGTTCATGGGTATACTATCCCAGAATGTTCGTGGGATTCTAACCCGGGAATGTACATGGGGATTCTAACCCGGGAATGTACATGGGGATTCTAACCCGGGAATGTTCATGGTTATACTAACATGGGAATGTACATGGGGATTCTAACCCGGGAATGATAATGGGTATACTAACCAGGGAATGTACATGGGGATACTAAACCTGGGAATGTACATGGGGATTCTAACCCTGGGAATGTACATGGGGATTCTGAACCTGGGAATGTACATGGGGATACTAACCCGGGAATGTACATGGGGATTCTCACCCGGGAATGTACATGGGGATTCTAACCCGGGAATGTACATGGGGATTCTAACCCAGGAATGTACATTGAGATTCTAACCCTGGGAATGTACATGGGAATGTAACCCGGGTATGTACATGAGGATTCTAACCTGGGGAATGTACATTGGGATTCTAACCCTGGGAATGTACATGGTGATTCTAACCCGGGAATGTACCTGGGGATTCTAACCCGGGAATGTACATGGGGATTCTAACCGGGGAATGTACATGGGGATTCGAACCCGGGAATGTACATGGGGATTCGAACCCGGGCATGTACATGGGGATTCTAACCCTGGAATGTACATGGGGATTCTAACCAGGGAATATACATGGGGATCCTAACTCGGGAATGTTCATGGGTATACTAACCTGGGAATGTACATGGGTATTCTAACCCGGGAATGTTTATGGGTATACTAACCCGGGAATGTTCATGGGATTCTAACCCGGGAATGTGCATGGGGATTCTAACCAGGGAATGTACATGGGAATTCTAAACCTTGGAATGTACATGGGGATTCTAACCCTGGGAATGTACATGGGGATTCTAACCCTGGGAATATACATGGGGATTCTAACCCTGGGAATGTATGTGGGGATTCTAACCCGCGAATATACATGGGGATTCTAACCCGGGAATGTGCATGGGGATTCTAACCCAGGAACGTACACGGGGATTCTAACCCGGGAATGCACATGGGGATTCTTACTCGGGAATGTACATTATGATTCAAACCCGGGAATGGACATGGGTATACGAACCCTGGAATGTACATGGGGATTCTAACCCGGGAATGTACATGGGAATTCTAACCCGGGAATGTACATGGGGATATTAACCCTGCGAATGTACCTGGGGATTCTAACCCTGGGAATGTAAATGGGGATTCTGACCCTGGGAATGTACATGGGGATACTAACCCGGGAATGAACATGGGAATTCTAACCTGGGAATGTTCATGGGTATACTAACCCGGGAATGATCATGGGGATTCTAACCCGGGAATGTACATGGGGATTCTAACCCGGGAATGTTCATGGGTATACTAACCCTGGAATGTACATGGGATTCTTCCGCTGGGAATTAACATGGGGATTCTAACCCGGGAATGTACATTGGGATTCTAACCCGGGAATGTACAAGGGGATTATAACCGGGGAATGTACATGGGGATTCTAACCCAGGAACGTACATGGGAGTTCTAAACCTTGGAATGTATATGGGGATTCTGACCCTGTGAATGTACATGGGGATTCTAACCCGGGATATACATTGGGATTCTAACCCTGCAATGTACAAGGGGATTATAACCGGGGAATGTACATGGGGATTCTAACCCAGGAACGTACATGGGAGTTCTAAACATTGGAATGTATATCGGGATTCTAACCCTGTGAATGTACATGGGGATACTAACCCGGGAATGTATATGGGGATTCTAACCCAGGAATGTACATGGGGATTCTACCCGGGATTGTACATGGGGATTCTAAACCCTGGGAATGTATATGGGGATTCTAACGCTGGAAATGTACATGGGGATACTACCCCTGGAATGTACATGGGGTTTCTAACCAGGGAATGTACATGTGGATTCTAACCCGGGAATGTGCATGGGGATTCTAACCCAGGAATGTACATGGGGTTTCTAACCCTGGAATGTACATGGGGATTGTAACCCGGGTATCTACATGGGAATTCTAACCCTGGGAATGTACAATGTGATTCTAACCCTGGGAATGGACATGGGGATTCTTACTCTGGGAATGTCTCTGGGGATTCTAACCCGGGCATGTACATGGGGATTAAAACCCGGGAATGTACATGGGTATACTAACCATGGAATGTACATGGGTAAAGTAACCATGGAATGTACATGGGGATTCAAACCCGGGAATGTACATGGGGATTCTAACCCAGGAATGTACATGGGGATTCTAACCTGGGAATGTACATGGAGATTCTAACCCGGGAATGCACATGGAAATTCTAACACAGGAACGTACATGGGGATTCTAACCCTGGGAATGTACATGTGGATACTAACCCGGGAATGTACATGGGGATTCTAACCCAGGAATGGACATGGGGATTCTATCCCGGGATTGTGCATGGGAATTCTAAACCTGGGAATGTATATGGGGATTCTAACGCTGGAAATGTACATGGGGTTATTAACACGGGAATGTACATGGGGATTCTAACCCAGGAATGTACGTGGGGATTCTAACCCGGGAATGTACATGGGGATTCTAACCCGGGAATGTACATGGAGATTCTAACCCAGGAATGTACATGGAGATTCTAACCCTGGGAATGTACATGGGATTGTAACCCGGGAATGTACCTGGGGATTCGAACCCGGGAATGTACATGGGGATTCGAACCCGGGCATGTACATGCGGATTCTAACCCGGCAATGGACATGGGGATTCTAACCCGGGAATGTTCATGCGTAAACTAACCCGGGAATGTACATGGGGACTCTAACCCGGGAATGTTCATGGGTATACTAACCCGGGAATGTACATGGGGCTTCTAACCCGGGAATGTACATGGGGATTCTAACTCAGGAATGTACATGGGGATTCTAAACATGGAATGTAAAAGGGGATTCTAACCCGGGAATGTACATGGGGATTCTAACCCGGGAATGTACATGGGGATTCTAACCCGGGAATGTTCATGGTTATACTAACATGGGAATGTACATGGGGATTCTAACCCGGGAATGATAATGGGTATACTAACCAGGGAATGTACATGGGGATACTAAACCTGGGAATGTACATGGGGATTCTAACCCTGGGAATGTACATGGGGATTCTGAACCTGGGAATGTACATGGGGATACTAACCCGGGAATGTACATGGGGATTCTCACCCGGGAATGTACATGGGGATTCTAACCCGGGAATGTACATGGGGATTCTAACCCAGGAATGTACATTGAGATTCTAACCCTGGGAATGTACATGGGAATGTAACCCGGGTATGTACATGAGGATTCTAACCTGGGGAATGTACATTGGGATTCTAACCCTGGGAATGTACATGGTGATTCTAACCCGGGAATGTACCTGGGGTTTCTAACCCGGGAATGTACATGGGGATTCTAACCGGGGAATGTACATGGGGATTCGAACCCGGGAATGTACATGGGGATTCGAACCCGGGCATGTACATGGGGATTCTAACCCTGGAATGTACATGGGGATTCTAACCAGGGAATATACATGGGGATCCTAACTCGGGAATGTTCATGGGTATACTAACCTGGGAATGTACATGTGTATTCTAACCCGGGAATGTTTATGGGTATACTAACCCGGGAATGTTCATGGGATTCTAACCCGGGAATGTGCATGGGGATTCTAACTCAGGAATGTACATGGGGATTCTAACCCGGAAATGTACATGGGGATTCTAACCGGGGAATGTACAAGGGGATTCGAACCCGGCAATGTACATGGGGTTTCGAACCCGGGCATGCACATGGGGATTCTAAACATGGAATGTACAATGGGATTCTAACCCGGGAATGTACATGGGGATTCTAACCCGGGAATGTACATGGGGATTCTAACCAGGGAATGTACATGGGAATTCTAAACCTTGGAATGTACATGGGGATTCTAACCCTGGGAATGTACATGGGGATTCTAACCCTGGGAATATACATGGGGATTCTAACCCTGGGAATGTATGTGGGGATTCTAACCCGCGAATGTACATGGGGATTCTAACCCGGGAATGTGCATGGGGATTCTAACCCAGGAACGTACCTGGGGATTCTAACCCGGGAATGCACATGGGGATTCTTACTCGGGAATGTACATTATGATTCAAACCCGGGAATGGACATGGGTATACGAACCCTGGAATGTACATGGGGATTCTAACCCGGGAATGTACATGGGAATTCTAACCCGGGAATGTACATGGGGATATTAACCCTGCGAATGTACCTGGGGATTCTAACCCTGGGAATGTAAATGGGGATTCTGACCCTGGGACTGTACATGGGGATACTAACCCGGGAATGAACATGGGAATGCTAACCTGGGAATGTTCATGGGTATACTAACCCGGGAATGATCATGGGGATTCTAACCCGGGAATGTACATGGGGATTCTAACCCTGGGAATGTTCATGGGTATACTAACCCTGGAATGTACATGGGATTCTTCCGCTGGGAATTAACATGGGGATTCTAACCCGGGAATGTACATTGGGCTTCTAACCCGGGAATGTACAAGGGGATTATAACCGGGAAATGTACATGGGGATTCTAACCCAGGAACGTACATGGGAGTTCTAAACCTTGGAATGTATATGGGGATTCTAACCCTGTGAATGTACATGGGGATTCTAACCCGGGATATACATTGGGATTCTAACCCTGGAATGTACAAGGGGATTATAACCGGGGAATGTACATGGGGATTCTAACCCAGGAACGTACATGGGAGTTCTAAACATTGGCATGTATATGGGGATTCTAACCCTGTGAATGTACATGGGGATACTAACCCGGGAATGTATATGGGGATTCTAACCCAGGAATGTACATGGGGATTCTACCCGGGATTGTACGTGGGGATTCTAAACCCTGGGAATGTATATGGGGATTCTAACGCTGGAAATGTACATGGGGATACTACCCCTGGAATGTACATGGGGTTTCTAACCAGGGAATGTACATGTGGATTCTAACCCGGGAATGTGCATGGGGATTCTAACCCGGGAATGTACATGGGGTTTCTAACCCTGGAATGTACATGGGGATTGTAACCCGGGTATCTACATGGGGATTCTAACCCTGGGAATGTACAATGTGATTCTAACCCTGGGAATGGACATGGGGATTCTTACTCTGGGAATGTCTCTGGGGATTCTAACCCGGGCATGTACATGGGGATTAAAACCCGGGAATGTACATGGGTATACTAACCATGGAATGTACATGGGTAAAGTAACCATGGAATGTACATGGGGATTCAAACCCGGGAATGTACATGGGGATTCTAACCCAGGAATGTACATGGGGATTCTAACCTGGGAATGCACATGGAAATTCTAACACAGGAACGTACATGGGGATTCTAACCCTGGGAATGTACATGTGGATACTAACCCGGGAATGTACATGGGGATTCTAACCCAGGAATGGACATGGGGATTCTATCCCGGGATTGTGCATGGGAATTCTAAACCTGGGAATGTATATGGGGATTCTAACGCTGGAAATGTACATGGGGTTATTAACACGGGAATGTACATGGGGATTCTAACCCAGGAATGTACGTGGGGATTCTAACCCGGGAATGTACATGGAGATTCTAACCCAGGAATGTACATGGAGATTCTAACCCTGGGAATGTACATGGGATTGTAACCCGGGAATGTACCTGGGGATTCGAACCCGGGAATGTACATGGGGTTTCGAACCCGGGCATGTACATGCGGATTCTAACCCGGCAATGGACATGGGGATTCTAACCCAGGAATGTTCATGCGTAAACTAACCCGGGAATGTACATGGGGACTCTAACCCGGGAATGTTCATGGGTATACTAACCCGGGAATGTACATGAGGCTTCTAACCCGGGAATGTACATGGGGATTCTAACTAAGGAATGTACATGGGGATTCTAACCCGGGAATGTTCATGGTTATACTAACCCGGGAATGTACATGGGGATTCTAACCCGGGAATGAAAATGGGTATACTAACCCGGGAATGTACATGGGGATTCTAACCCGGGATTGTACATGGTGATTCTAACTCAGGAATGTACATGGGGATTCTAAACATGAAATGTAAAAGGGGATTCTAACCCGGGAATGTACATGGGGATTCTAACCCGGGAATGTACATGGGGATTCAAACCCGGGAATGTCCATGGGGATTCTAACCCTGGGAATATACAAGGGGATTCTAACCCTGGGAATGTATATGGGGATTCTAACACTGGAATGTACATGGGGATTCTAACCCGGGAATGTACATGGGGATTCTAACCCAGGAACGTACATGGGGATTCTAACCCGGGAATGTACATGGGGATTCTAACCCGGGAATGTACATTGGGATTCACACCCGGGAATGTACATGGGGATGCTAACCCTGGGAATGTACATGGGGATTCTAACCCTGGGAATGTACATGGGGATTTTAACCCTGGAAATGTACATTAGGATACTAACCCGGGAAAGTACATGGGGATTCTAACCCGGGAATGTACATGGGGATTCCAATCTGGGAATGTACATGGGGATTCTATCCTGGGAATGAACATGGGAAATCTAACCTTGGAATGTTCATGTGTATACTAACACGGGAATGATAAAGGGGATTCTAACCCGAGAATGTTCATGGGGATTCTAACCCGGGAATGTTCATGGGTATACTAACCCGGGAATGTACATGGGGATTCTAGCCCTGGGAATGTACATGGGGATTCTAAACCGGGAATGTATATGGGGATTCTAACCCGGGCATGTACATGGGGATTCTAACCCGGGAATGTGCATGGGAATTCTAACCCGGGATGTACAGGGGGATTCTAACCCGGGAATGTACATGGGGAATTTAACCGAGGAATGTACATGGGGATTCTAACCCAGGAACGTACATGGGGGTTCTAACCCTGGGAATGTATATGGGGATTCTAACCCTGTGAATGTACATGGGGATACTAACCCGGGAATGTACATGGGGATTCTAACCCAGGAATGTACATCGGGATTCTAACCCTGGGAATGTACATAGGTATTCTAACACGGGAATGTACCTGGGGATTCTAACCCGGGAATGTACATGGGGATTCTATCCGGTGAATGTACATGGGGATTCTAACCCGGGAATGTACATACGGATTCTAACCCGGGATGTACATGGGGATTCTAACCCGGGAATGTACATGGGGAATCTAACCCTGGGAATGTACATGGGGATTCTAACCCTGGGAATGTACATGGGGATTTTAACCCTGGGAATGTACATGGGGATTAAAACCCGGGAATGTACATGGATATACTAACATTGGAATGTACATGGGTATACTAACCATGGAATGTACATGGGGATTCAAACCCGGGAATGTACATGGGGATTCTAACCCGGGAATGTACATGGGGATTCTAACCTGGGAATGTACATGGGGATTCTAACCCGGGAATGTACATGGGGATTCTAACCCAGGAACGTACATGGGAGTTCTAACCCTTGGAATGTATATGGGGATTCTAACCCTGTGAATGTACATGGGGATACTAACCCGGGAATGTACATGGGGATTCTAACCCAGGAATGTAAATGGGGATTCTACCCGGGATTGTACATGGGGATTCTAAACCCTGGGAATGTCTATGGGGATTCTAACGCTGGAAATGTACATGGGGATACTACCCCTGGAATGTACATGGGGTTTCTAACCAGGGAATGTACATGGGGATTCTAACCCTGGGAATGTACATGGGGATTCTTACTCTGGGAATGTCTATGGGGATTCTAACCCGGGCATGAATATGGGGATTAAAACCCGGGAATGTCCATGGGGATTCTAACCCTGGGAATATACAAGGGGATTCTAACCCTGGGAATGTATATGGGGATTCTAACCCGGGAATGTACATTGGGATTCACACCCGGGAATGTACATGGGGATATTAACCCTGGGAATGTACATGGGGATTCAAACCCTGGGAATGTACATGGGGATTTTAACCCTGGGAATGTACATTAGGATACTAACCCGGGAAAGTACATGGGGATTCTAACCCGGGAATGATAATGGGGATTCTAACCCGAGAATGTACATGGGGATTCTAACCCGGGAATGTTCATGGGTATACTAACCCGGGAATGTACATGGGGATTCTAGCCCTGGGAATGTACATGGGGATTCTAAACCGGGAATGTATATGGGGATTCTAACCCGGGCATGTACATGGGGATTCTAACCCGGGAATGTGCATGGGGATTCCCACCCGGGATGTACAGGGGGATTCTAACCCGGGAATGTACATGGGGATTTTAACCGGGGAATGTACATGGGGATTCTAACCCAGGAACGTACATGGGGGCTCTAACCCTGGGAATGTATATGGGGATTCTAACCCTGTGAATGTACATGGGGATACTAACCCGGGAATGTACATGGGGATTCTAACCCAGGAATGCACATCGGGATTCTAACCCTGGGAATGTACATAGGGATTCTAACACGGGAATGTACCTGGGGATTCTAACCCGGGAATGTACATGGGGATTCTATCCGGTGAATGTACATGGGGATTCTAACCCTGGAATGTACATACGGATTCTAACCCGGGATGTACATGGGGATTCGAACCTGGGAATTTACATGGGGAATCTAAACCTGGGAATGTACCTGGGGATTCTAACCCTGGGAATGTACATGGGGATTTTAACCCTGGGAATGTACATGGGGATACTAACCCGGGCATGTACATGGTGATTAAAACCCGGGAATGTACATGGACATACTAACATTGGAATGTACATGGGTATACTAACCATGGAATGTACATGGGGATTCAAACCCGGGAATGTACATGGGGATTCTAACCCGGGAATGTACATGGGGATTCTAACCTGGGAATGTACATGGGGATTCTAACCCGGGAATGTACATGGGGATTCTATCCCAGGAACGTACATGGGGGTTCTAACCCTGGGAATGTATGTGGGGATTCTAACCCTGGGTATGTACATGGGGATACTAACCCGAGAATGGACATGGAGATTCTAATCCAGGAATGCACATGGGTATTCTAACCCAGGATTGTACATGGGGATTCTAAACCTCGGAATGTATATGGGGATTCTAACGCTAGAAATGTACATGGGGATACTCACCCGGGAATGTACATGGGGATTCTAACGAGGGAATGTACATGGGGATTCGAAACCGGGAATGTACATGGGGATTCTAACCCGGGTATGTACATGGGGATTCGAACCCAGGAATGTGCATGGAGGTTCTAACCCTGTGAATGTACATTGGGATTGTAACCCGGGTATGTGCATGGGGATTGTAACCCGGGTATGTACATGGAGATTCTAACCTGGGGAATATACATGGGGATTCTAAACCTGGGAATGTACATGGTGATTCTAACCCGGGAATGTACCTGGGGATTCGAACCCGGGAATGTACATGGGGATTCTAACCCGGGAATGTTCATGGGGATTCTAACCCGGGAATGTTCATGGTTACACTAACCCGAGAATGTACATGGGGATTCTAACCCGGGAATGATCATGGGTATACTAACCCGGGAATGTACATGGAGATTCTAACCCGGGATTGTACATGTGGATTCTAACTAAGGAATGTACATGGGGATTCTAAACATGGAATGTAAAAGGGGATTCTAACCTGGGAATGTACATGGGGATTCTAACCCGGGAATGTACATGGGGATTCTAACCCTGGGAATATACATGGGGATTCTAACCCTGGGAATGTATATGGGGATTCTAACACTGGAATGTACATGGGGATTCTAACCCGGGAATGTACAGGGGGATTCTAATCCAGGAACGTACATGGGGATTCTAACCCGGGAATGCACATGGGGATTCTAACACGGGAATGTACATTGGGATTCAAACCCGGGAATGTACATGGGGATACTAACCCTGGGAATGTACATGGGGATTCTAACCCTGGGAATGTACATGGGGATTTTAACCCTGGGAATGTACATGGGGATACTAACCCGGGAAAGTACATGGGGATTCTAACCCGGGAATGTACATGGGGATTCCAATCTGGGAATGTACATGGGGATTCTATCCCGGGAATGAACATGGGAATTCTAACTTGGGATTGTTCATGGGTATCCTAACCCGGGAATGATAATGGGGATTCTAACCCGGGCATGTACATGGGGATTCTAATCCGGCAATGGACATGGGGATTCGAACCCGGGAATGTTCATGGGGATTCTAACCCGGGAATGTACATGGGGATTCTAACCTGGGAATGTTCATGGGTATACTAACCCGGGAATGTACATGGGGATTCTAACCCGGGATTGTACATGGTGATTCTAACTCAGGAATGTACATGGGGATTCTAAACATGAAATGTAAAATGGAATTCTAACCCGGGAATGGACATGGGGATTCTAACCCGGGAATGTACATAAGGATTCTAACCCTGGAACGTACATGGGGATTCTAACCCGGGAATGTACATGGGGATTCTAACCCGGGAATGTATATTGTGATTCAAACCCGGGAATGTACATGGGGATACTAACCCTGGGAATGTACATGGGGATTCTAACCCTGGGAATGTACATGGGGATTTTAACCCTGGGAATGTACATGGGGATACTAACCGGGGAAAGTACATGGGGATTCTATCCGGTGAATGTACATGGGGATTCTAACCCGGGAATGGACATGGGGATTCTAACCCGGGATGTACATGGGGATTCTAACCCGGGAATGTTCATGGGTATTTTAACCCGGGAATGTACATGGGTATTCTACCCCTGGGAATGTACATGGGGATTCTAAACCGGGAATGTATATGGGGATTCTAACCCGGGCATGTACATGGGGATTCTATCCCGGGAATGTGCATGGGGATTCTAACCCGGGATGTACAGGTGGATTCTAACCCGGGAATGTACATGGGGATTTTAACCGCGGAATGCACATGGGGATTCTAACCCAGGAACGTACATGGGGGTTCTAACCCTGGGAATGTATATGGGGATTCTCACCCTGTGAATGTACATGGGGATACTAACCCGGGAATGTACATGGGGATTCTAACCCAGGAATGTACATCGGGATTCTAACCCTGGGAATGTACATAGGGATTCTAACACGGGAATGTACCTGGGGATTCTAACCCGTGAATGTGCATGGGGATTCTATCCGGTGAATGTACATGGGTATACTAACCATGGAATGTAGATGGGGATTCAAACCCGGGAATGTACATGGGGATTCTAACCCGGGAATGTACATGGGGATTCTAACCTGGGAATGTACATGGGGATTCTAACCCTGGAATGGACATGGGGATTCTAACCCAGGAACGTACATGGGGGTTCTAACCCAGGAACGTACATGGGGATTCTAACCCGGGAATGTACATGGGGATTCTAACCCGGGAATGTACATTGGGATTCAAACCCGGGAATGTACATGGGGATAATAACCCTGGGAATGTACATGGGGATTCTAACCCTGCGAATGTACATGGGGATTTTAACCCTGGGAATGTACATGGGGTTACTAACCCGGGAAAGTACATGGGGATTCTAACCCGGGAATGTACATGGGGATTCCAATCTGGGAATGTACATGGGGATTCTATCCCGGGAATGAACATGGGAATTCTAACCTGGGAATGTTCATGTGTATACGAACACGGGAATGATAATGGGGATTCTAACCCCGGAATGTACATGGGGATTCTAACCCGGGAATGTTCATGGGTATACTTACCCGGGAATGTACAAGGGGATTCTACCACTGGGAATGTACATGGGGATTCTAAACCGGGAATGTATATGGGGATTCTAACCCGGGCATGTACATGGGGATTCTAACCCGGGAATGTACATGGGGAATCTAAACCTGGGAATGTACCTGGGGATTCTAACCCTGGGAATGTACATGGGGATTCTAACCGGGGAATGTATATGGGGATTCTTACTCGGGCATGTACATGGGGATTAAAACCCAGGAATGTACATGGATATACTAACATTGGAATGTACATGGGTATACTAACCATGGAATGTACATGGGGATTCAAACCCGGGAATGTACATGGGGATTCTAAACCGGGAATGTACATTGGGATTCTAACCTGGGAATGTACATGGGGATTCTAACCCGGGAATGTACATGAGGATTCTAACCCAGGAACGTACATGGAGGTTCTAACCCTGGGAATGTATATGGGGATTCTAACCCTGGGTATGTACATGGGGATACTAACCTGAGAATGTACATGGGGATTCTAATCCAGGAATGTACATGGGGATTCTAACCCAGGATTGTACATGGGGATTCTAAACCTCGGAATGTATATGGGGATTCTAACGCTGGAAATGTACATGGGGATACTAACCCGGGAATGTACATGGGGATTCTAACGAGGGAATGTACATGGGGATTCTAACCCTGGAATGTACATGGGGATTCTAACCCGGGTATGTATATGAGGATTCTAACCCAGGAATGTGCATGGAGATTCTAACCCTGGGAATGTACATTGGAATTGTAACCCGGGTATGTACATGGGGATTGTAACCCGGGTATGTACATGGGGATTCTAACCTGGGAATGGACCTGGTGTTTCTAACCCGGGAATGTACCTGGGGATTCTAACCCGGGAATGTACATGGGGATTCTAACCGGGGAATGTACCTGGGGATTCGAACCCGGGAATGTACATGGGGATTCGAACCCGGGAATGTACATGGGGATTCTAACCCGGGAATGTAAATGGGGATTCTAACCTGGGGAATGTACATGGGGATTCTAAACCTGGGAATGGACATGGTGTTTCTAACCCGGGAATGTACCTGGGGATTCTAACCCGGGAATGTACATGGGGATTCTAACCGGGGAATGTACCTGGGGATTCGAACCCGGGAATGTACATGGGGATTCGAACCCGGGCATGTACATGGGGATTCTAACCCGGGAATGTACATGGGGTTTCTAACCAGGGAATGTACATGGGGATCCTAACTCGGGAAAGTTCATGGGTATACTAACCTGGGAATGTACATGGGGATTCTAACCCGGGAATGTTCATGCGCATACTAACCCGGGAATGTACATGGGATTCTAACCCGGGAATTTGCATGGGGATTCTAAACCGGGATTGTACATGGGGATTCGAACCCTGGGAATCTATATGGGGATTTTAACGCTGGAAATGTACATGGGGATACTAATCCGGGTATGTACATGAGGATTCAAACCCTGGGAATGTACATCGGGATTCTAACCCTGGGAATGTACATGGTGATGCTAACCCGGGAATGTACCTGGGGATTCTAACCCGGGAATGTACATGGGGATTCTATCCGGGGAATGTACATGGGGATTCTAACCCAGGAATATACATGGGTATTCTAACCCAGGATTGTACATGGGGTTTCTCAACCTGGGCATGTATATGGGGATTCTAACGCTAGAAATATACATGGGGATTCTAACCCGGGAATGTACATGGGGATTTTAACCGGGGAATGTACATGGGGATTCTAACCCAGGAACGTATATGGGGGTTCTAATCCTGGGAATGTATATGGGGATTCTAACCCTGTGAATGTACATGGGGATACTAACCCGGGAATGTACAAGGGGATTCTAACCCATGAATGTACATCGGGATTCTAACCCTGGGAATGTACATAGGGATTCTAACACGGGTATGTACCTGGGGATTCTAACCCGGGTATGTACATGGGGATTCTATCCATTGAATGTACATGGGGATTCTAACCCGGGAATGTACATGGGGATTCTAACCCGGGATGTACATGGGGATTCTAACCCGGGAATGTACATGGGGAATCTAACCCTGGGAATGTACATGGGGATTCTAACCCTGGGAATGTACATGGGGATTCTTACCGGGGAATGTATATGGTGATTCTAACCCGGGCATGTACATGGGGATTAAAACCCGGGAATGTTCATGGATATACTAACATTGGAATGTACATGGTTATACTAACCATGGAATGTACATGGGGATTCTAACCCGGGAATGTACATGGGGATTCTAACCTGGGAATGTACATGGGGATTCTAACCTTGGAATGTACATGGGGATTCTAACCCAGGAACGTACATGGGGGTTCTAACCCAGGAACGTACATGGGGATTCTAACCCGGGAATGTACATGGGGATTCTAACCCGGGAATGTACATTGGGATTCAAACCCGGGAATGTACATGGGGATAATAACCCTGGGAATGTACATGGGGATTCTAACCCTGCGAATGTACATGGGGATTTTAACCCTGGGAATGTACATGGGGTTACTAACCCGGGAAAGTACATGGGGATTCTAACCCGGGAATTTACATGGGGATTCCAATCTGGGAATGTACATGGGGATTCTATCCCGGGAATGAACATGGGAATTCTAACCTGGGAATGTTCATGTGTATACTAACACGGGAATGATAATGGGGATTCTAACCCCGGAATGTACATGGGGATTCTAACCCGGGAATGTTCATGGGTATACTAACCCGGGAATGTACATGGGGATTCTACCACTGGGAATGTACATGGGGATTCTAAACCGGGAATGTATATGGGGATTCTAACCCGGGCATGTACATGGGGATTCTAACCCGGGAATGTACATGGGGATTTTAACCGGGGAATGTACATGGGGATTCTAACCCAGGAACGTACATGGGGGTTCTAATCCTGGGAATGTATATGGGGATTCTAACCCTGTGAATGTACATGGGGATACTAACCCGGGAATGTACATGGAGATTCTAACCCAGGAATGTACATCGGGATTCTAACCCTGGGAATGTACATCGGGATTCTAACACGGGTATGTACCTGGGGATTCTCATCCGGGAATGTACATGGGGATACTAACCCGGGAATGTACATGGGATTTCTAACCAGGGAATGTACATGGGGTTTCTAACCCGGGAATGTACATGGGGATTCTTACCCGGGAATGTACATGGGGTTTCTAACCCAGGAATGTGCATGGGGATTGTAACCCGGGTATGTACATGGGGATTCTAAACCTGGGAATCTACATCGGGATTCTAACCCTGGGAATGTACATAGGGATTTTAACACGGGAATGTACCTAGGGATTCTAATCCGGGAATGTACATGGGGATTCTATCCGGGGAATGTTCATTGGGATTCTAAACCGGGAAAGTACATGGGGATTCGAACCAGGGAATGTACATGGTGATTCGAACCCGGGAATGTACATGGGGCTTCTAACCCTGGAATGCTCATGGGAGTTCTAACCCGGGAATGTTCATGGGTATACTCACCCGGGAATGTACCTGGGGATTCTAACCCGGGAATGTACATGGGGATTCTATCCGGGGAATGTACATGGGGATTCTAACCCAGGAATATACATGGGTATTCTAACCCAGGATTGTACATGGGGTTTCTCAACCTGGGCATGTATATGGGGATTCTAACGCTGGAAATGTACATGGGGATTTTAACCGGGGAATGTACATGGGGATTCTAACCCAGGAACGTATATGGGGGTTCTAATCCTGGGAATGTATATGGGGATTCTAACCCTGTGAATGTACATGGGGATACTAACCCGGGAATGTACAAGGGGATTCTAACCCATGAATGTACATCGGGATTCTAACCCTGGGAATGTACATAGGGATTCTAACACGGGTATGTACCTGGGGATTCTAACCCGGGTATGTACATGGGGATTCTATCCATTGAATGTACATGGGGATTCTAACCCGGGAATGTACATGGGGATTCTAACCCTGGATGTACATGGGGATTCTAACCCGGGAATGTACATGGGGAATCTAACCCTGGGAATGTACATGGGGATTCTAACCCTGGGAATGTACATGGGGATTCTTACAGGGGAATGTATATGGTGATTCTAACCCGGGCATGTACATGGGGATTAAAACCCGGGAATGTTCATGGATATACTAACATTGGAATGTACATGGTTATACTAACCATGGAATGTACATGGGGATTCTAACCCGGGAATGTACATGGGGATTCTAACCTGGGAATGTACATGGGGATTCTAACCCTGGAATGTACATGGGGATTCTAACCCAGGAACGTACATGGGGGTTCTAACCCAGGAACGTACATGGGGATTCTAACCCGGGAATGTACATGGGGATTCTAACCCGGGAATGTACATTGGGATTCAAACCCGGGAATGTACATGGGGATAATAACCCTGGGAATGTACATGGGGATTCTAACCCTGCGAATGTACATGGGGATTTTAACCCTGGGAATGTACATGGGGTTACTAACCAGGGAAAGTACATGGGGATTCTAACCCGGGAATGTACATGGGGATTCCAATCTGGGAATGTACATGGGGATTCTATCCCGGGAATGAACATGGGAATTCTAACCTGGGAATGTTCATGTGTATACTAACACGGGAATGATAATGGGGATTCTAACCCCGGAATGTACATGGGGATTCTAACCCGGGAATGTTCATGGGTATACTAACCCGGGAATGTACATGGGGATTCTACCACTGGGAATGTACATGGGGATTCTAAACCGGGAATGTATATGGGGATTCTAACCCGGGCATGTACATGGGGATTCTAACCCGGGAATGTGCATGGGGATTCTAACCCGGGATGTACAGGGGGATTCTAACCCGGGAATGTACATGGGGATTTTAACCGGGGAATGTACATGGGGATTCTAACCCAGGAACGTACATGGGGGTTCTAATCCTGGGAATGTATATGGGGATTCTAACTCTGTGAATGTACATGGGGATACTAACCCGGGAATGTACATGGAGATTCTAACCCAGGAATGTACATCGGGATTCTAACCCTGGGAATGTACATCGTGATTCTAACACGGGTATGTACCTGGGGATTCTCATCCGGGAATGTACATGGGGATACTAACCCGGGAATGTACATGGGATTTCTAACCAGGGAATGTGCATGGGGTTTCTAACCCGGGAATGTACATGGGGATTCTTACCCGGGAATGTACATGGGGTTTCTAACCCAGGAATGTGCATGGGGATTGTAACCCGGGTATGTACATGGGGATTCTAAACCTGGGAATCTACATCGGGATTCTAACCCTGGGAATGTACATAGGGATTTTAACACGGGAATGTACCTAGGGATTCTAATCCGGGAATGTACATGGGGATTCTATCCGGGGAATGTTCATTGGGATTCTAAACCGGGAAAGTACATGGGGATTCGAACCAGGGAATGTACATGGTGATTCGAACCCGGGAATGTACATGGGGCTTCTAACCCTGGAATGCTCATGGGAGTTCTAACCCGGGAATGTTCATGGGTATACTCACCCGGGAATGTACATGGGGATTCTAACCCGGGAATGGACATGGGGATTCTAACACGGGAATGTACATGGGGATTCTAACTCAGGAATGTACATGGGGATTCTAACCATGGAATGTACAAGGGGATTCTAACCCGGGAATGTACATGGGGATTCTAACCCGCGAATGTACATGGGGATTCTTACTCTGGGAATGTCTATGGGGATTCTAACCCGGGCATGTACATGGGGATTAAAACCCGGGAATGTACATGGGTACACTAACCCTGGTATGTACATGGGTAAAGTAACCATGGAATGTACATGGGGATTCAAACCCGGGAATGTACATGGGGATTCTAACCCAGGAATGTACATGGGGATTCTAACCTGGGAATGTGCATGGGGATTCTAACCCGGGAATGTACATGTGGATACTAACGCGGGAATGTTCATGGGGATTCTAACCCAGGAATGGACATGGGGATTCTAACCCGGGATTGTGCATGGGAATTCTAAACCTGGGAATGTTTATGGGGATTCTAACGCTGGAAATGTACATGGGGATATTAACACGGGAATGTACATAGGGATTCTAACCCAGGAATGTACGTGGAGATTCTAACACTGGGAATGTACATGGGGATTCTAACCCGGGAATGTACATGGGGTTTCTAACCCGGGAATGTCCATGGGGATTCGAATCCGGGCATGTACATGCGGATTCTAACCCGGCAATGGACATGGGGATTCTAACCCGGGAATGTTCATGCGTATACTAACCCGGGAATGTACATAGGGAATCTAACCCGGGAATGTTCATGCGTATACTAACCCGGGAATGTGCATGGGGATTCTAACCCGGGAATGTACATGGGGATTCTAACTCAGGAATGTACATGGGGATTCTAAACATGGAATGTAAAAGGGGATTCTAACCCGGGAATGTACATGGGGATTCTAACCCGGGAATGTTCATGGTTATACTAACCCGGGAATGTACATGGGGATTCTAACCCGGGAATGATCATGGGTATACTAACCCGGGAATGTACATGGGGATTCTAACCCGGGATTGTACATGTGGATTCTAACTCAGGAATGTACATGGGGATTCTAACCCGGGAATGTACATGGGGATTCTAACCCAGGAACGTACATGGGGATTCTAACCCGGGAATGTACATGGGGATTCTAACCCGGGAATGTACATTGGGATTCAAACCCGGGAATGTACCTGGGGATACTCACCCTGGGAATGTACATGGGGATTCTAACCCTGAGAATGTACATGGGGATTTTAACCCTGGGAATGTACATGGGGATACTAACCTGGAAAGTACATGGGGATTCTAGCCCAGGAATGTCCATGGGGATTCTAACCCTGGGAATATACATGGGGATTCTAACCCTGGGAATGTATATGGGGATTCTAACACTGGAATGTACATGGGGATTCTAACCCGGGAAAGTACACGGGGATTCTAACCCGGGAATGTACATGGGGATTCCAATCTGGGAATGTAAATAGGGATTCTATCCCGTGAATGAACATGGGAATTCTAACTTGGGAATGTTCATGTTTATACTAACCCGGGAATAATAATGGGGATTCTAACCCGGGCATGTACATGGGGATTCTAATCCGGCAATGGACATGGGGATTCTAACCCGGTAATGTTCATGGGGATTCTAACCCGGGAATGTTCATGGGTATACTAACCCGGGAATGTACATGGGGATTCTAACCTGGGAATGTTCATGGGCATACTAACCCGGGAATGTACATGGGGATTCTAACCCGGGATTGTACATGTGGATTCTAACTCAGGAATGTACATGGGGATTCTAAACATGGAATGTAAAAGAGGATTCTAACCCGGGAATGTACATGGGGATTCTAACCCGGGAATGTAAATGGGGATTCTAGCCCGGGAATGTCCATGGGGATTCTAACCCTGGGAATATACATGGGGATTCTAACCCTGGGAATGTATATGGGGATTCTAACACTGGAATGTACATGGGGATTCTAACCCGGGAAAGTACACGGGGATTCTAACCCGGGAATGTACATGGGGATTCCAATCTGGGAATGTAAATAGGGATTCTATCCCGTGAATGAACATGGGAATTCTAACTTGGGAATGTTCATGTTTATACTAACCCGGGAATAATAATGGGGATTCTAACCCGGGCATGTACATGGGGATTCTAATCCGGCAATGGACATGGGGATTCTAACCCGGTAATGTTCATGGGGATTCTAACCCGGGAATGTTCATGGGTATACTAACCCGGGAATGTATATGGGGATTGTAACCCAGGGAATGTACATGGGATTTCTAACCCAGGAATGTTCATGGTTAAACTAACCCGGGAATGTACATGGGGATTCTAACCCGGGAATATACATGGGGATTCTAACCCGGAAATGTACATGGGAATTCTAACCCTGGGAATGTCCATGGAGATTCTCAAACCTGGGAATGTACATGTGGATTCTAACCCCAGGATAAATCCCCAGGGCCTGATGGACTGCATCCCAGAGTACTTAAGGAGGTGGCCTTGGAAATAGTGGATGCGTTGACAGTCATTTTCCAACATTCCATTGACTCTGGATCAGTTCCTATGGAGTGGAGGGTAGCCAATGTAACCCCACTTTTTAAAAAAGGAGGGAGAGAGAAAACAGGGAATTATAGACCGGTCAGCCTGACATCGGTAGTGGGTAAAATGATGGAATCAATTATTAAGGATGTCATAGCAGTGCATTTGGAAAGAGGTGACATGATAGGTCCAAGTCAGCATGGATTTGTGAAAGGGAAATCATGCTTGACAAATCTTCTGGAATTTTTTGAGGATGTTTCCAGTAGAGTGGATAAGGGAGAACCAGTTGATGTGGTATATTTGGACTTTCAGAAGGCGTTCGACAAGGTCCCACACAAGAGATTGATGTGCAAAGTTAGAGCACATGGGATTGGGGGTAGTGTACTGACATGGATTGAGAACTGGTTGTCAGACAGGAAGCAAAGAGTAGGAGTAAATGGGTACTTTTCAGAATGGCAGGCAGTGACTAGTGGGGTACCGCAAGGTTCTGTGCTGGGGCCCCAGCTGTTTACACTGTACATTAATGATTTAGATGAGGGGATTAAATGTAGTATCTCCAAATTTGCGGATGACACTAAGTTGGGTGGCAGTGTGAGCTGCGAGGAGGATGCTGTGAGGCTGCAGAGCGACTTGGATAGGTGAGGTGAGTGGGCAAATGCATGGCAGATGAAGTATAATGTGGATAAATGTGAGGTTATCCACTTTGGTGGTAAAAACAGAGAGACAGACTATTATCTGAATGGTGACAGATTAGGAAAAGGGGAGGTGCAAAGAGACCTGGGTGTCATGGTACATCAGTCATTGAAGGTTGGCATGCAGGTGCAGCAGGCGGTTAAGAAAGCAAATGCCTTCATAGCAAGGGGATTTGAGTACAGGGGCAGGGAGGTGTTGCTACAGTTGTACAGGGCATTGGTGAGGCAACACCTGGAGTATTGTGTACAGTTTTGGTCTCCTAACCTGAGGAAGGACATTCTTGCTATTGAGGGAGTGCAGCGAAGGTTCACCAGACTGATTCCCGGGATGGCGGGACTGACCTATCAAGAAAGACTGGATCAACTGGGCTTGTATTCACTGGAGTTCAGAAGAATGAGAGGGGACCTCATAGAAACATATAAAATTCTGACGGGGTTAGACAGGTTAGATGCAGGAAGAATGTTCCCAATGTTGGGGAAGTCCAGAACCAGGGGTCACAGTCTAAGGATAAGGGGTAAGCCATTTAGGACCGAGATGCGGAGGAACTTCTTCACCCAGAGAGTGGTGAACCTGTGGAATTCTCTACCACAGAAAGTTGTTGAGGCCAATTCACTAAATATATTCAAAAAGGAGTTAGATGAGGTCCTTACTGCTAGGGGGATCAAGGGGTATGGCGAGAAAGCAGGAATGGGGTACTGAAGTTGAATGTTCAGCCATGAACTCATTGAATGGCGGTGCAGGCTAGAAGGGCCGAATGGCCTACTCCTGCACCTATTTTCTATGTTTCTATGTTTCTATGTAACCCTGGGAATGTACATGGGGATTCTAACCCGGGAATGTATATGGGGATTCTAACCCGGGATGTACAGGGGGATTCTAACCCGGGATGTACATGGGGATTCTAACCCGGGAATGTACATGGGGAATCTAAACCTGGGAATGTACCTGGGGATTCTAACCCTGGGAATGTACATGGGGATTCTAACCGGGGAATGTATATGGGGATTCTTACTCGGGCATGTACATGGGGATTAAAACCCAGGAATGTACATGGATATACTAACATTGGAATGTACATGGGTATACTAACCATGGAATGTACATGGGGATTCAAACCCGGGAATGTACATGGGGATTCTAACCCGGGAATGTACATTGGGATTCTAACCTGGGAATGTACATGGGGATTCTAACCCGGGAATGTACATGAGGATTCTAACCCAGGAACGTACATGGGGGTTCTAACCCTGGGAATGTATATGGGGATTCTAACCCTGGGTATGTACATGGGGATACTAACCCGAGAATGTACATGGGGATTCTAATCCAGGAATGTACATGGGGATTCTAACCCAGGATTGTACATGGGGATTCTAAACCTCGGAATGTATATGGGGATTCTAACGCTGGAAATGTACATGGGGATACTAACCCGGGAATGTACATGGGGATTCTAACGAGGGAATGTACATGGGGATTCTAACCCGGGAATGTACATGGGGATTCTAACCCGGGTATGTATATGAGGATTCTAACCCAGGAATGTGCATGGAGATTCTAACCCTGGGAATGTACATTGGAATTGTAACCCGGGTATGTACATGGGGATTGTAACCCGGGTATGTACATGGGGATTCTAACCTGGGAATGGACCTGGTGTTTCTAACCCGGGAATGTACCTGGGGATTCTAACCCGGGAATGTACATGGGGATTCTAACCGGGGAATGTACCTGGGGATTCGAACCCGGGAATGTACATGGGGATTCGAACCCGGGAATGTACATGGGGATTCTAACCCGGGAATGTAAATGGGGATTCTAACCTGGGGAATGTACATGGGGATTCTAAACCTGGGAATGGACATGGTGTTTCTAACCCGGGAATGTACCTGGGGATTCTAACCCGGGAATGTACATGGGGATTCTAACCGGGGAATGTACCTGGGGATTCGAACCCGGGAATGTACATGGGGATTCGAACCCGGGCATGTACATGGGGATTCTAACCCGGGAATGTACATGGGGTTTCTAACCAGGGAATGTACATGGGGATCCTAACTCGGGAAAGTTCATGGGTATACTAACCTGGGAATGTACATGGGGATTCTAACCCGGGAATGTTCATGCGCATACTAACCCGGGAATGTACATGGGATTCTAACCCGGGAATTTGCATGGGGATTCTAAACCGGGATTGTACATGGGGATTCGAACCCTGGGAATCTATATGGGGATTTTAACGCTGGAAATGTACATGGGGATACTAATCCGGGTATGTACATGGGGATTCAAACCCTGGGAATGTACATCGGGATTCTAACCCTGGGAATGTACATGGTGATGCTAACCCGGGAATGTACCTGGGGATTCTAACCCGGGAATGTACATGGGGATTCTATCCGGGGAATGTACATGGGGATTCTAACCCAGGAATATACATGGGTATTCTAACCCAGGATTGTACATGGGGTTTCTCAACCTGGGCATGTATATGGGGATTCTAACGCTAGAAATATACATGGGGATTCTAACCCGGGAATGTACATGGGGATTTTAACCGGGGAATGTACATGGGGATTCTAACCCAGGAACGTATATGGGGGTTCTAATCCTGAGAATGTATATGGGGATTCTAACCCTGTGAATGTACATGGGGATACTAACCCGGGAATGTACAAGGGGATTCTAACCCATGAATGTACATCGGGATTCTAACCCTGGGAATGTACATAGGGATTCTAACACGGGTATGTACCTGGGGATTCTAACCCGGGTATGTACATGGGGATTCTATCCATTGAATGTACATGGGGATTCTAACCCGGGAATGTACATGGGGATTCTAACCCGGGATGTACATGGGGATTCTAACCCGGGAATGTACATGGGGAATCTAACCCTGGGAATGTACATGGGGATTCTAACCCTGGGAATGTACATGGGGATTCTTACCGGGGAATGTATATGGTGATTCTAACCCGGGCATGTACATGGGGATTAAAACCCGGGAATGTTCATGGATATACTAACATTGGAATGTACATGGTTATACTAACCATGGAATGTACATGGGGATTCTAACCCGGGAATGTACATGGGGATTCTAACCTGGGAATGTACATGGGGATTCTAACCTTGGAATGTACATGGGGATTCTAACCCAGGAACGTACATGGGGGTTCTAACCCAGGAACGTACATGGGGATTCTAACCCGGGAATGTACATGGGGATTCTAACCCGGGAATGTACATTGGGATTCAAACCCGGGAATGTACATGGGGATAATAACCCTGGGAATGTACATGGGGATTCTAACCCTGCGAATGTACATGGGGATTTTAACCCTGGGAATGTACATGGGGTTACTAACCCGGGAAAGTACATGGGGATTCTAACCCGGGAATGTACATGGGGATTCCAATCTGGGAATGTACATGGGGATTCTATCCCGGGAATGAACATGGGAATTCTAACCTGGGAATGTTCATGTGTATACTAACACGGGAATGATAATGGGGATTCTAACCCCGGAATGTACATGGGGATTCTAACCCGGGAATGTTCATGGGTATACTAACCCGGGAATGTACATGGGGATTCTACCACTGGGAATGTACATGGGGATTCTAAACCGGGAATGTATATGGGGATTCTAACCCGGGCATGTACATGGGGATTCTAACCCGGGAATGTACATGGGGATTTTAACCGGGGAATGTACATGGGGATTCTAACCCAGGAACGTACATGGGGGTTCTAATCCTGGGAATGTATATGGGGATTCTAACCCTGTGAATGTACATGGGGATACTAACCCGGGAATGTACATGGAGATTCTAACCCAGGAATGTACATCGGGATTCTAACCCTGGGAATGTACATCGGGATTCTAACACGGGTATGCACCTGGGGATTCTCATCCGGGAATGTACATGGGGATACTAACCCGGGAATGTACATGGGATTTCTAACCAGGGAATGTACATGGGGTTTCTAACCCGGGAATGTACATGGGGATTCTTACCCGGGAATGTACATGGGGTTTCTAACCCAGGAATGTGCATGGGGATTGTAACCCGGGTATGTACATGGGGATTCTAAACCTGGGAATCTACATCGGGATTCTAACCCTGGGCATGTACATAGGGATTTTAACACGGGAATGTACCTAGGGATTCTAATCCGGGAATGTACATGGGGATTCTATCCGGGGAATGTTCATTGGGATTCTAAACCGGGAAAGTACATGGGGATTCGAACCAGGGAATGTACATGGTGATTCGAACCCGGGAATGTACATGGGGCTTCTAACCCTGGAATGCTCATGGGAGTTCTAACCCGGGAATGTTCATGGGTATACTCACCCGGGAATGTACCTGGGGATTCTAACCCGGGAATGTACATGGGGATTCTATCCGGGGAATGTACATGGGGATTCTAACCCAGGAATATACATGGGTATTCTAACCCAGGATTGTACATGGGGTTTCTCAACCTGGGCATGTATATGGGGATTCTAACGCTGGAAATGTACATGGGGATTTTAACCGGGGAATGTACATGGGGATTCTAACCCAGGAACGTATATGGGGGTTCTAATCCTGGGAATGTATATGGGGATTCTAACCCTGTGAATGTACATGGGGATACTAACCCGGGAATGTACAAGGGGATTCTAACCCATGAATGTACATCGGGATTCTAACCCTGGGAATGTACATAGGGATTCTAACACGGGTATGTACCTGGGGATTCTAACCCGGGTATGTACATGGGGATTCTATCCATTGAATGTACATGGGGATTCTAACCCGGGAATGTACATGGGGATTCTAACCCGGGATGTACATGGGGATTCTAACCCGGGAATGTACATGGGGAATCTAACCCTGGGAATGTACATGGGGATTCTAACCCTGGGAATGTACATGGGGATTCTTACAGGGGAATGTATATGGTGATTCTAACCCGGGCATGTACATGGGGATTAAAACCCGGGAATGTTCATGGATATACTAACATTGGAATGTACATGGTTATACTAACCATGGAATGTACATGGGGATTCTAACCCGGGAATGTACATGGGGATTCTAACCTGGGAATGTACATGGGGATTCTAACCCTGGAATGTACATGGGGATTCTAACCCAGGAACGTACATGGGGGTTCTAACCCAGGAACGTACATGGGGATTCTAACCCGGGAATGTACATGGGGATTCTAACCCGGGAATGTACATTGGGATTCAAACCCGGGAATGTACATGGGGATAATAACCCTGGGAATGTACATGGGGATTCTAACCCTGCGAATGTACATGGGGATTTTAACCCTGGGAATGTACATGGGGTTACTAACCCGGGAAAGTACATGGGGATTCTAACCCGGGAATGTACATGGGGATTCCAATCTGGGAATGTACATGGGGATTCTATCCCGGGAATGAACATGGGAATTCTAACCTGGGAATGTTCATGTGTATACTAACACGGGAATGATAATGGGGATTCTAACCCCGGAATGTACATGGGGATTCTAACCCGGGAATGTTCATGGGTATACTAACCCGGGAATGTACATGGGGATTCTACCACTGGGAATGTACATGGGGATTCTAAACCGGGAATGTATATGGGGATTCTAACCCGGGCATGTACATGGGGATTCTAACTCTGTGAATGTACATGGGGATACTAACCCGGAAATGTACATGGAGATTCTAACCCAGGAATGTACATCGGGATTCTAACCCTGGGAATGTACATCGGGATTCTAACACGGGTATGTACCTGGGGATTCTCATCCGGGAATGTACATGGGGATACTAACCCGGGAATGTACATGGGATTTCTAACCAGGGAATGTACATGGGGTTTCTAACCCGGGAATGTACATGGGGATTCTTACCCGGGAATGTACATGGGGTTTCTAACCCAGGAATGTGCATGGGGATTGTAACCCGGGTATGTACATGGGGATTCTAAACCTGGGAATCTACATCGGGATTCTAACCCTGGGAATGTACATAGGGATTTTAACACGGGAATGTACCTAGGGATTCTAATCCGGGAATGTACATGGGGATTCTATCCGGGGAATGTTCATTGGGATTCTAAACCGGGAAAGTACATGGGGATTCGAACCAGGGAATGTACATGGTGATTCGAACCCGGGAATGTACATGGGGCTTCTAACCCTGGAATGCTCATGGGAGTTCTAACCCGGGAATGTTCATGGGTATACTCACCCGGGAATGTACATGGGGATTCTAACCCGGGAATGGACATGGGGATTCTAACACGGGAATGTACATGGGGATTCTAACTCAGGAATGTACATGGGGATTCTAACCATGGAATGTACAAGGGGATTCTAACCCGGGAATGTACATGGGGATTCTAACCCGCGAATGTACATGGGGATTCTTACTCTGGGAATGTCTATGGGGATTCTAACCCGGGCATGTACATGGGGATTAAAACCCGGGAATGTACATGGGTACACTAACCCTGGTATGTACATGGGTAAAGTAACCATGGAATGTACATGGGGATTCAAACCCGGGAATGTACATGGGGATTCTAACCCAGGAATGTGCATGGGGATTGTAACCTGGGAATGTGCATGGGGATTCTAACCCGGGAATGTACATGTGGATACTAACCCGGGAATGTTCATGGGGATTCTAACCCAGGAATGGACATGGGGATTCTAACCCGGGATTGTGCATGGGAATTCTAAACCTGGGAATGTTTATGGGGATTCTAACGCTGGAAATGTACATGGGGATATTAACACGGGAATGTACATAGGGATTCTAACCCAGGAATGTACGTGGAGATTCTAACACTGGGAATGTACATGGGGATTCTAACCCGGGAATGTACATGGGGTTTCTAACCCGGGAATGTCCATGGGGATTCGAATCCGGGCATGTACATGCGGATTCTAACCCGGCAATGGACATGGGGATTCTAACCCGGGAATGTTCATGCGTATACTAACCCGGGAATGTACATAGGGAATCTAACCCGGGAATGTTCATGCGTATACTAACCCGGGAATGTGCATGGGGATTCTAACCCGGGAATGTACATGGGGATTCTAACTCAGGAATGTACATGGGGATTCTAAACATGGAATGTAAAAGGGGATTCTAACCCGGGAATGTACATGGGGATTCTAACCCGGGAATGTTCATGGTTATACTAACCCGGGAATGTACATGGGGATTCTAACCCGGGAATGATCATGGGTATACTAACCCGGGAATGTACATGGGGATTCTAACCCGGGATTGTACATGTGGATTCTAACTCAGGAATGTACACGGGGATTCTAACCCGGGAATGTACATGGGGATTCTAACCCAGGAACGTACATGGGGATTCTAACCCGGGAATGTACATGGGGATTCTAACCCGGGAATGTACATTGGGATTCAAACCCGGGAATGTACCTGGGGATACTAACCCTGGGAATGTACATGGGGATTCTAACCCTGAGAATGTACATGGGGATTTTAACCCTGGGAATGTACATGGGGATACTAACCTGGAAAGTACATGGGGATTCTAGCCCGGGAATGTCCATGGGGATTCTAACCCTGGGAATATACATGGGGATTCTAACCCTGGGAATGTATATGGGGATTCTAACACTGGAATGTACATGGGGATTCTAACCCGGGAAAGTACACGGGGATTCTAACCCGGGAATGTACATGGGGATTCCAATCTGGGAATGTAAATAGGGATTCTATCCCGTGAATGAACATGGGAATTCTAACTTGGGAATGTTCATGTTTATACTAACCCGGGAATAATAATGGGGATTCTAACCCGGGCATGTACATGGGGATTCTAATCCGGCAATGGACATGGGGATTCTAACCCGGTAATGTTCATGGGGATTCTAACCCGGGAATGTTCATGGGTATACTAACCCGGGAATGTACATGGGGATTCTAACCTGGGAATGTTCATGGGCATACTAACCCGGGAATGTACATGGGGATTCTAACCCGGGATTGTACATGTGGATTCTAACTCAGGAATGTACATGGGGATTCTAAACATGGAATGTAAAAGGGGATTCTAACCCGGGAATGTACATGGGGATTCTAACCCGGGAATGTAAATGGGGATTCTAGCCCGGGAATGTCCATGGGGATTCTAACCCTGGGAATATACATGGGGATTCTAACCCTGGGAATGTATATGGGGATTCTAACACTGGAATGTACATGGGGATTCTAACCCGGGAAAGTACACGGGGATTCTAACCCGGGAATGTACATGGGGATTCCAATCTGGGAATGTAAATAGGGATTCTATCCCGTGAATGAACATGGGAATTCTAACTTGGGAATGTTCATGTTTATACTAACCCGGGAATAATAATGGGGATTCTAACCCGGGCATGTACATGGGGATTCTAATCCGGCAATGGACATGGGGATTCTAACCCGGTAATGTTCATGGGGATTCTAACCCGGGAATGTTCATGGGTATACTAACCCGGGAATGTATATGGGGATTGTAACCCGGGGAATGTACATGGGATTTCTAACCCAGGAATGTTCATGGTTAAACTAACCCGGGAATGTACATGGGGATTCTAACCCGGGAATATACATGGGGATTCTAACCCGGAAATGTACATGGGAATTCTAACCCTGGGAATGTCCATGGAGATTCTAAAACCTGGGAATGTACATGTGGATTCTAACCCTGGGAATGTACATGGGGATTCTAACCCGGGAATGTATATGGGGATTCTAACCCGGGAATGTACATGGGGATTCTAACCAGGGAATGTACATGGGGATTCTAACCCGGGAATGTACATGGGTATACTAAGCCTGGAATGTACATGGGGATTTTAACCCGGGAATGTACATGGGGATTCTAACCCGGGAAAGTACATGGGGATTCTAACCCGGGAATGTACATGGGGATTCTAACCCGGGAATGTTCATGGGTAAACTAACCCGTGAATGTACATGGGGATGCTAACCCGGGAATATGCATGGGGATTCTATCCAGGGAATGTACATGGGAATTCTCACCCTGGGAATGTACATGGGGATTCTAAACCGTGGGAATGTACATTTGGATTCTAATCTTGGGAATGAATATGGGGCATTCCAACCGTGGGAATGTACATGGGGATATTGACCCGGGAATGTACATGGAGATACGAACCCAGGAATGTACATGGGGATACTAACCCTGGAAATGTACATGGGGATTGTAACCCTGGGAATGTACTTGGGGATTCTAACCCTGGGAATGTGCATGGGATTCTAACCCGGGTATGTACATGGGGATTCTAACCTGGGAATGTACATGGGGATTCTAACCCGGGAATGTACATAGGGATTCTAACCCGGGAAAATACATGGGGATTCTAACCCGGGAATGTGCATGGGGATTCTAACCCGGGAATGTTCATTGGTATACTAACCCGGGAATGTACATGGGGATTCTAAACCGTGAATGTACATTGGAATTCTAACCCGGGAATGTACATGGGGATTCTAACCCTGGGAATGTACATGGGGATTCTAAACCTTGGAATGTACATGGGGATTCTAACTCGGGAATGTACATGGAGATTCTAACCCGGGAATGTTCATGGGTATAATAACCTGGGAATGTACATGGGGATTCTAACCCGGAAATGTACATTGGAATTCTAACCCGGGAATGTACATGGGGATTCCAACCCTGGGAATGTACATGGGGATTCTAAACCTGGGAATGTACATGGGGATTCTAACCCTGGGAATGTATATGGGGATTCTAACCCTGGGAATGTATATGGGGATTCTAACCCGGGAATGTACATGGGGATTCTAAACCGGGAATGTACATGGGGATTCTAACCCGGGAATGTAAATGGGAATGCTAACCCAGGAACGTCCATGGGGATTCTGACGTTTAGCACCAAACGTCAGGTCCAGCCTCAGTCCGAAATTCAGTTTTTACGCCCAAAGATGAGAGCAGCACTAAAAAGTGTAGTTGCACACTCATCCTCGGGCAGCAGCTCAGGAGGTCGACTGAATTCCCGACAATAAACTGCCGCCATGCTTGGAAAAAAAACCTAAAACTTCTCCAATCCAAACACACTTCCCCACTCTTAAAACTAATGAAAACATGCAGAAATAAATAGAGAAAAACTTACCTTCCTTTGTAGGCGATTCCGCCCGAGATCCAATCTGTTACGACCACATTTTCCTGGCTATGCAGCTGCCGGTTTGTACGGCAGTCGTACAAAGCAAATGTCGCAATAGAGGCATCAAAGAGGCGTTGTCTGCTGGATGACGTCATAATTTCCATGGTGTTTATGGGCGGTACGTTTAGTGTTTACAGCCCTAAAAAAAATTCAAGCGAATTTCGCGTTGGGCCTGAACAGCACCGAGCATCACTCCCAGACACCTAACTCCCAGTTAACACCTAACACCGGTGTTATCAGCATGTGTTATCAACTGAATTTTGACCCCATTGTGTCCAAACCTACATACCACACTTTAGAAAGAATATCAAAGCCTTGGAGAGGGTGCAGAGGAGATTTACCAGAAGGGTACCAGGGAACGGGGACTTCAGTTCTGTATAGAGACTAAATAAGCTGGAATTGTTCTCCTTAGAGCAGAAAAGGTTAAGGGCACTTTTAATCGAGGTTTTTAAAATTATTTGGGGGTTTTGATAAGAGCAGGTAGAGAGAAACTCTTTCACTGCAGGAGGGTCGATAACCAGAGGTCACGGGCAATTGATATAAAAGTCAGGGGAGATGAGGAAAAATCTTTTTAGGCCGTGAGTTGTTAGAATCTGTAACGGACTGCCTGAAAGGTTGATGGAAGCAGCTTCAATCGTATCTGGAAAAGGGATTTGCAAATCGACTTGAACAGGAACAAATCAAAAAGGTAATGAATTACTTTTAGAAGGTTCCCACACCACTGATTGGGACAGTTCCCCTCAAACTCTTATCCTGCCCACTAATCCATTGTCCCCACACCCTCTGTCGAGGCCGTGTTACACTCTCCCATTTCCCCCTCTCTCATTCTCTCTTCCACACCTTGGTCCCGTCATTCCCCCATTCTCAAACCTTGCTTGGCTTGTCACTGCCCAATGGGAGTGGAAATTGACTAATTATATAGTTAGTATACATTTTATAATTTTTTATAATTTTATATATATTTCTTGAATATTGATGTTATTAGAAAACTTAGTTGGAGTCGCTCAATCTGAATAATTGAGCATTTATAAAGATACAGTGAGCATCATTGCACTGTTGGGGTCACTGGCAACTCCCAGCCAGCTCCCCTGCTCTTTTATTCTGCTGTTTAATATCCTGTCCCCTGTTTTAACAAAGCTGATTTTCACACTGGTTTATGACAATTCTTAAAAGGGTATTGATGTGTACCTTTTTCCTTGGAGGCTATCAAAGCCTGAATACATGGATCTTGAAATGTGATAGTAATCTGTAAATGTGAATGCCCTATTGATGATCTTCTTCTGCCATGCATTTGCCCACTCACCTAATCTATCCAAGTCGCTCTGCAGCCTCATAGCATCCTCCTCGCAGCTCACACTGCCACCCAACTTAGTGTCATCCGCAAATTTGGAGATACTACATTTAATCGCCTCGTTAAATCATTAATGGACAGTGTAAACAGCTGGGGCCCCAGAACAGAACCTTGCGGTACCGCACTAGTCACTGCCTGCCATTCTGAAAAGTCACCATTTTACTCCTACTCTTTGCTTCCTGACTGACAACCAGTTCTCAATCCATGTCAGCACACTACCCCCAATCCCATGTGCTTTAACTTTGCACATTAATCTCTTGTGTGCGACCTTGTCGAAAGCCTTCTGAAAGTCCAAATATACCACATCAACTGGGTGTCCCTTGTCCACTCTGATGGAAACATCCTCAAAAAATTCCAGAAGATTTGTCAAGCATGATTTCCCTTTCACAAATCCATGCTGACTTGGACATATCATGTCACCTCTTTCCAAATGCGCTGCTATGACATCCTTAATTATTGATTCCATCATTTTATCCACTACCGATGTCAGGCTGACCGGTCTATAATTCCCTGTTTTCTCTCTCCCTCCTTTTTTAAAAAGTGGGGTTACATTGGCTACCCTCCACTCGATAGGAACTGATCCAGAGTCAATGGAATGTTGGAAAATGACTGTCAATGCATCCACTATTTCCAAGGCCACCTCCTTAAGTACTCTGGGATGCAGTCCATCAGGCCCTGGGGATTTATCGGCTTTCAATCCCATCAATTTCCCCAACACAATTTCCTGACTAATAAGGATTTCCCTCGGTTCTTCCTCCTTATTAGACACTCTGACCCCTTTTATATCCGGAAGGTTGTTTGTGTCCTCCTTAGTGAATACCGAACCAAAGTACTTGTTCAATTGGTCCACCATTTCTTTGTTCCCCGTTATGACTTCTCCTGATTCTGACTGCAGGGGACCTACGTTTGTGTTTACTAAACTTTTTCTCTTTACATATCCAAAGAAACTTTTGCAATCCGCCTTAATGTTCCCTGCAAGCTTCTTCTCGTACTCCATTTTCCCTGCCCTAATCGAACCCTTTATCCTCCTCTGCTGAGTTCTAAGTTTATCCCAGTCCAAGGGATCACTGCTATTTCTGGCCAATTTGTATCCCACTTCCTTGGCTTTAAAACTATCCCTGATTTCCCTTGATAGCCACGGTTGAGCCACCTTCCCTTTTTTATTTCAGCCGGATTATCTTCTCCCAGCACAAAATATATTTTGCAACAGGTCAGGGATCGTTCACACAAGCTATCCAGAGGAAAGAATTTATAAAATCAGTAGGTTTTCACCTGCACACAGAAGAGAGGCCGTATAAATGTGCGGAATGTGGAGTGTTTTGCTTTGATCGATCAGCTGAAAACTCACAAGTGCTTTGAAACCTGCCGTCATTGTGGGAAAGTCTTCAAGGGTTCAACAGCTTTCAAGGTTCACATGAGAAAGTATTCTGAAATATAATGGACAGAATGGTAAACAATTTATAATTTGACATTTGAATATTTATTTCTTTGGCCTTCAATAATCACTTGCGATCTCAAACATTACTCCTATTTATACTTTTTACCTTTCAATCTTTATGATATTTTTATGTGGATGCAGATGGAATATAAGGGACAATTTCATGATTCCTCACTGCCAGTGGATTTGGGACTATGTTGTTGCAGCCTAATGTCTGTCCCTCTCACTCTCAAATTGTATCTTGTGACTGGGATTTCAAAATGTTCCCTCTGCTATAAACTGCAGCATCTGCAGAATGTGTTTAATCTCCGAGAGTCTTTGTCCCACCGAGCTGTCACAGCCCCTTTATTCTGATGGTGATGTCAGACCTGCAGAAACACCAGGGGATCCACACAGGAGCGAGACAGTATAAATGTACTGAATGTGGAGATTGTTTCACACGGGTAGGGCACCTCCATAGACACCAGCTGATCCACACAGAAGAGAGACAGTAAAAATATACTGAATGTGGAAAGAGTTTCACAAGGGCAGGGCACCTCCATAGACACCAGTGGATCCACACAGGAGAGAGACAGTATAAATGTATTAACCCTAACCGGCCGTTGGCGCCAAATCCACCATTCCACGGACAGCAGAGCAATGCGGCAAAACATTGAGTTATTTGATGCTATCTGCCAGGGTTTGTACAGTTACTGCAAATGTAAAATGTAAAGTTTGGTAACATGGAACTTCACTTTTTTATTTTCAATGCCATTGTGAAGTGACTTCATTCTCCAGGCAGCTGAGCTCGTAAAGTTTTATGGTTTGTTAGCTGTTTGGGGTCAAAAAAAGTCCTTTTGAACATCTTATCTGCTCCCCAGGTTTGAGGTGTGAAATTTCAATGAGTGAAAAAAACCCTGTCTGCAGAGCAAGTAGGTGGTCTCTAGATAAAACACGTGTTCTTTATGTTCGATTGAATGTTGGTGTTATTTCTGATTGAACTATTTCATTTAATATTTATAGCCTGGAGTCACTTTTCATTTTTTTCAAATTTTTCATTAAAATCCAATTTAACATTTCAGCTGTTTGCAAAGTAGATAAGAGCTTGTTTACATCTTGTTTGTCTTTATTGCACTGACAAACCAAAAAAGTCACTTTACACTGTTTACCTGTTTTTATCAAACACTTTATAATTGCAGATGTTTACAAAGTAGAAAATAGCTCTCTAACAATTTGTATTTAAAGATAAAAACCTTCAATAAAGTAAATCAAGTCTTTGCTGCAACAAAAGTTCACTTTCCCTTTAAGTTGCGTGTGTTTTCTGTGCCTTGCTGGGGTAGGGGGAGGGAGGAGGCCTCAGCATCAGTATAAATTGCAGCCTCTCCTGGTGCGTAGGATGTGTGCACACGCCCGAAGAGGCCCCACAAGATAGGGGTTTAGGCACGCGAAGCGCATGCCCCTGAACCCAGCACTTCTGATCTGGCAATTTATTTAGATAATTCCAACGCTTCCTCGGGAGAAGGGCCTTCGTGGCTGGAGGTTTAGGATCTTTGCCCAACTCCTGCCCAGCCAATCTTCTTCAAACTCTTACACCTGGCAGACGTAAGGCCTGCTTTTACCAGTGTAAGAGTTTTAGTAGATAGAAAAAATAAATGTTATTACTTATGTTTTATATTAAAATTCCTGTCTATGAAAGCAAATTTATTTTAACATCATTAAAATAATTTTTTTAAATTGCAAAAAAATTTCTCATTATAAAGCAATTTTTGTTCATCTTAAAAAAAAAGTGTTTTTTGCATTTATGTTGGTGTTTTATTTGATTTTAGGGATATTCTCATTGATAGTAATGGGTCAGTGAGAATACTCCCAAAACTCACACACAATACATACATTGATAGTAATGGGTCAGTGAGAATACTCCCCAAAACACACACAATACATACATTGATAGTAATGGGTCAGTGAGATTACTCCCCAAAACACACACACAATACATACATTGATAGTAATGGGTCAGTAAGAATCGTCCCCAAAACACACACACAATACATACATTGATAGTAATGGGTCAGTGAGAATACTCCAAAACACACACACAATACATTCGTTGATAGAAATGGGTCAGTGAGAATACCCCCCAAAACACACACACAATACATAAATTAGAAATGGATCAGTGAGAATATTCCCAAAACACACACACAATACATACATTCATAGTAATGGGTCAGTGAGAATACTCCTCAAAATACACACACAATACATACATTGATAGTAATGGGTCAGTGAGAATACTCCCCAAACATACACACAATACATACATTGATAGTAATGGGTCAGTGAGAGTACACCCCAAAACACCCACACAATACATACATTGATAGAAATGGTTCAGTGAGAATACCCCCCAAAACACACACACAATACATACATTGATAGTAATGGGTCAGTGAGAGTACTCCCCAAAATAACACACTCAATACATACATTGATAGTAATAGGTCAGTGAGAATACCCCCCCAAAACACACACAATACATACATTGATAGGAATGGGACAGTGAGAGTACTCCCAAAACAAACACACAATCCATACATTGCTAGTAATGGGTCAGTGAGAATACTCCTCAAAACACACACACAATATATACATTGATAGTATTGGGTCAGTGAGAATTCCCTAAAACGCACACACAATACATGTATTGATAGTAATGGGTCAGTGAGAATTCTCCCCAAAACACACACACAGTACATACATTAAGCAAGTAACTCATATAGTTAAAATTAATTGACATTAAATTAATTTTTTAGATTTTTTTTTGTTTCAATAGGGTTAAAAATAAACTTCTCTTAATGCACACTCTTTTTAATGTAAAAATTATTGATATAATTACATTTTTCTATCTTTTAAAAAACTTACGCTGGTAAAAGTTGGCCTTGTGCTGGCTTTTTCCGGATGCAAGAGTTTTCTGGACATTTGCTAGGCAGGAAGTGGGCAAATGGCCCAAACCTCCACCTGCGAAGGCCCTTCACCCGGGGATACATGTGATCTGTCAAAAGAAATGTTGACAGAGTGCAAGTGCCGGGTTTAGGCACATGGGATTTGCGTGCCCCAACCCGGATATTGGGGCTTTCTTCAGGTGTGTGCAAACATCACATTTTAATATCTGTATATTATTGAAATGTCCGGTGACATGGATTGAGAACTGGTTTGCAGACAGGAAGCAAAGAGTAGGAGGAAATTGGTACTTTTCAGAATGGCAGGCAGTGACTAGTAGGGTACCGCAAGTTTCTGTGCTGGGGCCCCAGCTGTTTACATTGTACATTAATGATTTAGACGAGGGGATTAAATGTAGTATCTCCAAATTTGCGGATGACACTAAGTTGGGTGGCAGTGTGAGCTGCAAGGAGGATGCTATGAGGCTGCAGAGTGACTTGGATAGGTTAGGTGAGTGGGCAAATGCATGGCAGATGAAGTATAATGTGGATAAATGGTGAGGTTATCCACTTTGGTGGTAAAAACAGAGAGACAGACTATTATCGGAATGGTGACAGATTCGGAAAAGGGGAGGTGCAACAAGACCTGGGTGTCATGGGACATCAGTCATTGAAGGTTGGCATGCAGGTACAGCAGGAGGTTAAGAAAGCAAATGGCATGTTGGCCTTCATAGCGAGGGGATTTGAGTACAGGGGCAGGGAGGTGTTACTACAGTTGTACAGGGCCTTGGTGAGGCCACAGCTGGAGTATTGTGTACAGTTTTGGTCTCCTAACTTGAGGAAGGACATTCTTGCTGTTGAGGGAGTGCAACAAAGGTTCACCAGACTGAGTCCCGGGATGGCGCGACTGACATATCAAGAAAGACTGGATCAACTGGGCTTGTATTCACTGGAGTTCAGAAGAATGAGAGGGGATCTCATAGAAACGTTTAAAATTCTGACGGGTTTAGACAGGTTTGATGCAGGAAGAATGTTCCCAATGTTGGGGAAGTCCAGAACCAGGGGTCGCAGTCTAAGCATAAGGGGTAAGCCATTTAGGACCGAGATGTGGAGAAACTTATTCACCCAGAGAGTGGTGAACCTGTGGAATTCTCCACCACAGAAAGTTGTTGAGGCCAATTCACTAAATATATTCAAATAGGAGTTCGATGTAGTCATTACTACGAGGGGGATAAACAGGTATGGCGAGAAAGCAGGAATCGGGTACCGAAGTTGCATGTTCAGCCATGAACTCATTGAATGGTGGTGCAGGCTCGAAGGGCCGAATGGGCTACTCCTGCACCTATTTTCTATGTTTCTATGTTTCTACTGGCATTTTTCTTACCCCCACACATTTAGATTCTTGTTTCCATGATTTTTATTATCATACGAGTATATTCACGACGAAGACAGATAGATTTTTAGATATTAAGGAAATCAAGGGATATGGGGATAGTGCAGGAAAGTGGAGTTGAGGTAGAATATCAGCCATGATCTTATTGAATGGCAGAGCAGGCTCAAGGGGCCGAATGGCCTACTCCTATTATGTTCTTACACTTCTTCTGTCAACATTCAATATTGTGAATTGCTATGACAACATTTCCTGTTCAATTTCACCTCTCCACCACCTCCCATGACTGCCATTGTCCGAATACTCGTTTGGATTCAAGCCTGTAACATATTCCAGGTACCTTTTTGTTTCAATTGAAACACTTGATTAGATTAAGGCAGGTACAGCATGGGTAGGATACAGAGTAAAGCTCCCTCTATACTGTCCCATCAAACAATCCCAGGGCAGGTACAACACGGGTTAGATACAGAGTAAAGCTCTCTCTACACTGTCACATCAAATACTCCCAGGGCAGGTACAGCACGGGTTGGATAAAGAGTAAAGCTCCCCCTACACTGTCCCATCAAACAATCCCAGGGCAGGTACAGCACGGGTTAGATACAGAGTAAAGCTTCCCCTACACTGTCCATGGGTCTTTACTGGGACAGATGCAGTTCAATATGGCGAAGTTTGAGGTCATCACTTTCGACACAACAATAATAGATCAGAGTATTTTCTCAATGTTGTGAAGCTCGGAACTGTGGCGGTGCCGAGAGATTTATGGTCCAAGTACAGAAATCACTGAAAGCTAGTGGGCAGGTACAATCCCACTCCCCTACTCTTCCCCATAGTCCTGCAATTTTTTTCCTTTTCAAGTATATATTCAATTCCCTTCTGAAAGTTACTATTGAAGCTGCTTCCACCACCCTGTCAGGCAGTCCGTTGCAGATCCTAACAACTCAAAGATTTTTCCTCATCTCCCATGACCTTTTTTGTCTATTCCCTGTGTCCTCTGGTTATCAACAGTCCTGCCAGTGGGAGCAATTTCTCTCTATTTAGTCTGATCAAAAGCCCACACATTTGTTGAACAGCTTTATTAACACTCACCTTGACCTTTTCTGCTATAAGGAGAAATACCTCAGATCCTTTAGTCTCTACACATAACATAAGAACATAAGAATTAGGAGCAGGAGTCGGCCATTCGGCTCCTCCAGCCTGCTCCATTCAATAAGATCATGGCTGATCTTCGATCTGAACTCCACTTTCCTGCCGATCTCCACATCCCTTCAATCCCCTAGATTCCAAAATATCTATCACGGCCTTGAATATACTCAAGGACTCTGCATTCACAGCCCTTTGGGGTAGGGAATTCTAAAGATTCACAAACGTCTGAGTGAAGAAATTCCTCCTCTTCTCAGTCTTATATGGTCACCCGCTTATCCTGAGACTGTGCCCCCGAGTTCTAGACGCTCCAACCAGGAGAAACTGCCTCTCAGCATCTACCCTGTCAATCCCCCTCAGAATCTTCGATGTTTCAATAAGATCACCTCTCAGTCTTCTAAACTCCTGAGAGTACAGACCCAATCTACTCACTCTCTCCTCAGTGTCAACTGTGGCTCAGTGGATAGCACACTCGCCTCTGAGTCAGAAGGTTGTGTGTTCAAATCCTACTTCAGAGATTTAAGCACTTCAATCGAGGCTGACAGCCCAGTGCAGTGCTGAGGGAATGCTGCACTGTTGGAGGTCCTGTCGTTCGGATGAAGTCCTGACTGGTCTCTCAGGTGAATAACAAACAATAGCGTTTTTATATAGCCCCTTTAACATCATGAAACTTTGCAAGGCACTTCATCGGTACGTTAAGATAAAATAAACACATTTGAAACCGAGTCACAAAAGAAGAAACTCCGGCAGATGACCAAAAGCTGGGGCAAAGGGGTAGGTATTAAGAAGCGTCATGAATGGAGGAAAGAGATGCGGAGAGGTTTAGGGAGGGAGTTCCAGAGCTTGGGGCTTCGGTAGCTAAAGGCACGGCCACCGATGGTTGAGCGATTATAATCAGGGATGCTAAGGGGGGCAGAGTTAGAGGAGCTCAGACATAAGAACATAAGCAATAGGAATAACAGTAGGCCATATGGCCCCTCAAGCTGACTTCGCTATTCAATAAGATCATGTCTGATCTGATCATGGACTCAGCTCCATTTCCCCGCCCGCTCCCCATAACTCCTTATCCCCTTATCGTTTAAGAAACTGTCTATTTCTGTCTTAAATGTCTTCAACGTCCCAGCTTCCACAGCTCTCTGAGGCAGCAAATTCCACAGATTTACAACCTTCTGAGAAGAAATTCTCCTCATCTCTGTTTTAAATGCGCGGTCCCTAATTCTAAGATCATGCCCTCTAGTTCTAGTCTCCCCCATCAGTGGAAATATCCGATCTGGTACTCAAACTCGGAGCTTGGGCGGTGTGTTTGGGCCGGGTGCCGGTGACGGCACGCTGGGCCCTTGGGTCGGTGAGTTGGAGCCGGTGGGAGTGGCTCGCCACTGCCTGGAGTTATATTCCGGGGGGGTGAGGGCTGGGGGAATGGGGGATGGTGGTGAGGGCTGGGGTAAGGGAGATGGGGGTGAGGGCTGGGGTAAGGGGGAATGGGGTGAGGGGAAATGGGAGTGAGGGCTGTGGTAAGGGGGATGGGGGTGAGGGCTGGTGGTAAGAGGGGATGGGGTGAGGGCTGGGGTAAGGGTGGATGGGGGTGAGGGCTGTGGTAAGGGGGAATGGGGGTGAGGGCTGGGGTAAGGGGGGGATGGAGGTGAGGGCTGGTAACAGGATCTCCAAGCTGTGCCACACTGGATAAGATTGGGAATGGGCAGGAAGGGAATTTTGCAAAAGGCGTCTGAATTACTTCCTTTTGGTTACAGCTTCCTCATTCTTTGAATGAAATTCAGCCTGGCACAGGATGCTTCACAAACTTAGACAAGCAGCTGCTGTTCCCTATAATCGGGGGCCATTTGTTTATGATTACTGAAAGTCTTATACTATTTTATTACAAGATTTCAGAACGATCAATAGTTTGGGATCATACTTATGACTGTTTTTCCTTAATGAAAAGAACACGCGGTGCCTGTTTGTGGGCAAACACAGGCCTGCACTCCTGTCCCACCTTTCTGACATGCTGTATTGCTCCACCAATCCCATGGCCTAGCAAGACCATGTGTCATCTCACTAAAACACCCAATAAATTATTCCTGCCCTGAAGAAATGGATAGGTTACTTTGCACATACACAGGTAATCATCGTCACAAAGTTCCCTTTCTTCAGTGTAAACCTTTCTCTCTCTATTTCTCAAACTGTATCTTCTGCTTTCAGTCTCTTTGGTTGTTTCTTCATTTGCTGAATCCAAAATCTTTCCAGTGCAGAAAACTGTGGAATAAATCAAAAAGATCGCGTACAAAAATTCAACCAATTAATTGTAATATTCTTGCATGTAAGGTTTGTTTTTGGTTGAGCAGGAGATGCTGAAGTTATTTACATAATAATGCAAGACATTGCATTAATCTGATCTGAATGACTACTTCAGCGATCATGTTATCAACATAGAGCATCTCTTCTTCATTAAAACACCCTCAATTATAAAAAATAGAAATAGTTTACTGAAATCCGATATTCCAGGACAAATACCTTTATTGGATTCACTGCGAGCTTCACTTTCACAAATCAAGGTTCTTGTTTCTCTCTTGATCTTTTGAACTGAAACTGTCTCTTCCATAGCTAAGGCAGTGTCCTCAGTGAAGGCCCTGAAACCTTCATCTTTATCCTCTTCTGAATGAGATGCCATCTGTGATGGGGCTTTTTGGTTCTGAAATACAGAATGTGAGGGTAAAACTATACCTCACAGCTCCTGAATTCGAGAATAGCTGCCTGAAGACAGCCTGTATTACTTAAGGGATTATGCACAAGTTAAAGTATTTTTCTATGTTCATTCTACAATAGTTCTTGTAGCATATTAACAAAGTTACCCAACTACCCATTGGATAAATGCAGTCGCTCCCCAGTGTAATACTGAGCCATACATGTCAGAAAGTTCCCATGTTTGATACTGTACTGATGTGTTGAGTTCAATGATCTGAGCAAATGTGGTAAACCTGTCACAATTAACCTCAGCACCCTTTTACAAGGGAGGGAAAACCATTAGCCAGTATTCCCACTGATTGCTGACTAATCATCACATCTGGAAAGGGTGTGTGCATGAATATGATAACAGGATTGACCTTCTCCAACAATGAAGAGCTGAACACATGAAGAATAGCCATTTAGCAATTACCAAGAGAACTGCCCATTAATCAGCACAGACGAAGGAAACATATCTACTCGTGAATCAGTGCCTTCAGGAAAAGGGGAACGGAGGAGATTTGACACATAGTTTAACTACTTCACATTTGGTCATCCCACAGCACACACAATCCCTGAAAGAGAGGTAATATTTTACAGTGCCTAAAAACTAACCTTGAATTCCAGCTGATGTACACAAGCAACTGGAGACAAAGATCTTCATTCTGTGGAACATGGAATTGTCTTTCCGAACTTCAGCACATCCACTCCACCAGCTGTGTGTGTGAGGGCTGTCCACAGGGATTTAGAATACAAAATCAAAAGGAGAGATAAGGTATTAACTGTATGAATAATTACCTATCAGCTACGATACTTGCTTTCCCTGTTTTTTCCTTGCTCTCCTGAAGGAATTGAAGTACAGTCCAATAGGAGCTAATTGTCCTCCAGTGTCCTGTCCAAGTGTCTGGGCAGTAAATATTGGCAGGAACTCAAGTTTCAGGAGACACCAAATCCCTGCTTGATCATGGTCTCCTCTAACACTACACACACATATATTGTGAGCTCTGATTAGAAAGTGCATATCAAGAGCAGGGACCCTGGTTAATCCTTTACTGGGAACCCTGAAGCCCAGTGGAATTGTCCCACTGCCAAATCTCAGCACACAGCAAGAATCAAACATGGCTTGTTGTACCACAAATGGAGAGAATTACTTCAGATTGAGACCACATTGCACACAGAATATATGCTTCAGGTAAAGGCTAACTGCTCATTCATGAAGCATAATAGCTCCGGGAGGTTCGTCAGAGGCAAGAGCCCAGGAGAGGAAATAAATGGCGGATGTAGAAACAGAAAAATAATGATTTACCTTATCAACCATGCTGGTTACCAAAATTAGGGTGGATCTTTCTGCAGCTCTGCAGAACTGGGAATATCACCCTTCAGATTGAGTTCCCAACATGAGAATTGCAATTCTTGATTATAACAACAGGAATAACTAGGAGGCTTAGTTAGTCATCAGTGGATTTTGTCTTTGGGAATCAGTTAGATCCATATTATGGAGACGCACGGGCAACATATAAAACTTATGTCCTTGTTCCGATTAACTTGCAGTTATTTCAAGCTGCTGATATTCGATACATAGAAACATAGAAAATAGGTTCTGGAGTAGGCCATTCGGCCCTTCGAGCCTGCCCCACCATTCAATAAGATCATGGCTGATCATTCACCTCAGTACCCCTTTCCTGCTTTCTCGCCATACCCCTTGATACCTTTAGCCGTAAGGGCCATATCTAACTCCCTCTTGAATATATCCAATGAACTGGCATCAACAACTCTCTGCGGGAGAGAATTCCACAGGTTAACAACTCTCTGAGTGAAGAAGTTTCTCCTCATCTTGGTCCTAAATGGCTTACCCCTTATCCTTAGACTGTGTACCCTGGTTCTGGACTACCCCAAAGTCGGGAACATTCTTCCTGCATCTAACCTGTCCAGTCCCGTCAGAATGTTATATGTTTCTATGAGATCCCCTCTCAACCTTCTAAATTCCACTGAATACAGGCCCAGTAGATCCAGTCTCTCCTCATATGTCAGTCCTGCCATCCCGGGAATCAGTCTGGTGAACCTTCGCTGCACTCCCTCAATAGCAAGAACGTCCTTCCTCAGATTAGGAGACCAAAACTGATCACAATATTCCTGGTGAGGCCTCACCAAGGCCCTGTACAACTGCAGTAAGACCTCCCTGTTCCTATAATCAAATCCCCGAGCTATGAAGGCCAACATGCCATTTGCCGCCTTCACCGCCTGCTGTACCTGCATGCCAACTTTCAATAACTGATGTACCATGGCACCCAGGTCTCGTTGCATCTCCCTTTTTCCTAATCTGCCACCATTCAGATAATATTCTGCCTTCGTGTTTTTGCCACTAAAGTGGATAACCTCACATTTATCCACATTATGCTGCATCTGCCATGCATTTGCCCACTCACTTAACCTGTCCAAGTCACCCTGCAGCCTCTTAGCATCCTCCTTGTAGCTCACACCGCCACCCAGTTTAGTATCATCTGCAAACTTGAAGATATTACACTCAATTTCTTCATCTAAATCATTGATGTATATTGTAACTAGCTGGGGTCCCAGCACTGAACCCTGCGGCACCTCACTAGTCATTGACTGCCATTCTGAAAATGACCTGTTTATCCCGATTCTCTGCTTCCTGTCTGCCAACCAGTTCTCTATCCACATCAATACATTACCCCCAATATCATGTGCTTTAATTTTGCACACCAATCTCTTATGTGGTACCTTGTCAAAGGCCATTTCAAAGTCCAAATACACCACATCCACTGGTTCTCCCTTGTCCACTCTATTAGTTACATCCTTAAAAAATTCCAGAAGATTTGTCAAGCATGATTTCCCTTTCATCAATCCATGCTGACTTGGACCGATCCTCTCACTACTTTCCAAGTGCGCTGCTATTTCGTCTGTAATAATTGATTCCAACATTTTTCCCACTACTGATGTCAGGCTAACCGGTCTATAATTCCCTGTTTTCTCTCTCCCTCCTTTCTTAAAACGTTGTGTTACATTAGATACCCTCCAGAATCGATAGACTGTTGGAAAATGATCACCAATGCATTCACTATTTCTAAGGCCACTTCCTTAATCCTCTGGGATGCAGACTATTAGGATTTATTGGCCTTCAATCCCATCAATTTTCCAAACATAATTTCCTGACTAATAAGGATTTCTTTTGGTCCCTCCTTCTCACTCGACACTCAGTCTCCTAGTATTTCCGGAAGGTTATTTGTGTCTTCCTTCGTGAAGACAGAACCAAAGTATGTGTTCAATTTGCCTGCCGTTTCTTTGTTCGCCATTATAAATTCACCTGATTCTGACTGCAAGGACCGACGTTTGTCTTCACTAATATTAACAGAGTATCCACCAACAGTGCTAAGGGACCATTCCAACTCTCCTGGCCTTGCGTTTTAAGGACAAGTAAGCAAGTAAGAAAAATAAATACAAATAGAACCAAGTTGCCAGGACCATGGGCACAAATTGGACACTCATTCGCAAAATTAAAGAGAAAAATTGATTTCTGGAAATCTGAGATAAAGACAGAAAATGCTGGCAGTGTGTAGCAGCTCAATTTGTGTCTGAAGGAGAAAGACTGGTTAATGTGTGAATGCAATCCTGCATCAATATATCCTTCAGATACTGACAGGCCTGCTGTGAATATCTGCTTAATGCGTGAGTGGGATCCTGTATAAATATATCCTTCAGATACTGACAGGCCTGCTGTGAATATCTGGTTAATGCGTGAATGGGATCCTGTATCAATATATCCTTCAGATACTGACAGGCCTGCTGTGAATATCTGGTTAATGTGTGAGTGTGACCCTGTATCAATATATCCTTCAGATACTGACAGGCCTGCTGTGAATATCTCAGTTTGTTTACATCTCGACTCATTAATCGAATAACTATTTCTGTTCACATTGAATTACCTTTCTGGTATTCTCTTTCCCAGTCTTCTTGGGATCTTCATTCTTAAAATGAGGCTCGAAGATTCTCAGCTCTTGAAATAAAAGTAAGAGATCAGCGCTGATTGAGAAAATTTCAGATTATTTATGTTAACTGCCTGATGATTCTAAAAATATCTAGTTTATTCAGGCCCAAAAAGGAATCATACATTATGCAGAGAAAAACTTACACAAGTATCAGGGAAAATATGATCAGACTGTAATATCGAGTTCCTAGTGGACTACTGTGGTAATGCAACTGCTAGTGTAAATATAATAATGTAATGGAGCGATCTTGTAGTCTGTGTGTGTTTCTGATGTTGGAAAGAATATATCATATTTGGTGATGTAGGATAGGATAACTGGAATCCCTGGCTGAAATTTTTGTTGCTGAATGCTTCCAGCCAAACAACAGAGAAACTTTGAGTGGTTCTTTGCTTTGCAGCACAGCTAAAAATCCAAGGTAAATTTCAAGCACATAGTTGACATTACTAGAGTCCAGATGTCCATGCCTATGGGAATAATAGGGTGCTTGGGTGAGTTCCATCACACCGAGAGACTTTCAGAGTTTATGTGGAGCGGCTAGAAATGTTTTTCACTGGGAATAGTATCGTCAATATCTCCGGTGATGAAAACTGTAACCGGGTGGTGTTCGAAACAAAACGGTCTATTTTCTTGACTGAAGCAGGCCCCGAGGTGTATGTTACCCTGAAAAATGTGTTTGTTCCTGTCAAGCCAAAGAACACACCACTGAAGGAGAGAACAGCACCACAGCCCTGAGCCTCTGGATATTACTGAAAGTTATTGTTCTGGAACACAAGATCAATTACATGATGAGAGTATCAGTGAGTACATTGTGAGCTAGACTTTACATCTTGGTCTATATTGCCCAGAAATGGGCGATATTTCAGGCGTTAGTGGTAATATCAATTTTAGGGATGGCAGGAACATTGCCCATTTTAAAACCCGTTCGTTTCCATTTTTTAATTTGGGCATTAGCCGTAGCGATGTGAAATATGGCATTAGCGATTTATTCCATCGTGCAAGACCAGTGTCCATAGCATTGGCCATTCTGCGCATGCGTGTTTTTTTTTGTTGATGAACTTTTCCAGCGATTCGGGAGGTTAGAGGTCATCTGCACATGTGCAGACCAGAGAGAGAGGAGTGTGGTTGTGGGTGGAAAGTGGTTTCGAGATTTGATTGAGAATAATAGATTTTTGGACGAAACAAATTGCAAATAATTTTATTAGAAATGGAGCATGCAGATGAGGTGATGGCTGAGGTCATAGAGGTGGAGGAGGTGGCTGAAGGGACTGATCTGGGTGAGGTGGGAGAAGAGATGGGTGATAGAAAGCACAGTGCCCTCATATAAGAGGTAGAAAGCCGCTGGGCCCAATTGACCTAGGGTGGTTGTGGGAAACCAACCCCCAGAGTTTACCAACGTATTTGGGCAGAGATCGGCAAAGTAGTCTCATCTGTAGATCATGAGGTCCATGAGCCAAACCAGTGCTGCAAGCGCTGGAACGACCTTGTTGGTTCCAGAAGAACAAGTATTAAATTCATTAAATTTATAAATTGTAATGATGCAATGACTCATTAATTCAAATATAGATCTGCTGGATTGTAATTAAGCTGGTAATCTTGGTGTCATGCATTAGTTCCTAACCATCTTATTAAATTTATTCTCAGACCTTACATATAATCATGCATTCAATTGCATACAAAGCATATTAGCATATAACGTTAACGATGAATAGCAAAGGCTATTATCTGTGGGTTGTGTTGTGTGTGTGTGTAATAGTAATAGTTTCTATTAATATCTATAATATCTGTAATAGTCCCCAGGCAATGAGCTTATACCATGCTCCTGTCACCTTTGCTGAAGAAACTGTTGAAAAATCGGGTGGAACAGAAGCGTACTGGAGGAGGACCGGCAGACCTCTGCCAACTGACTGACCTCGAGGACTGGGCATTGGCGTTAGTGGGGTCCACAATCGGTCGGCCATCCATGGTGGTGCTGAGCCTGATCTTGTGCCACGTGACTAATGTATGAACCATTGGTGATTTAAAGTAATTTAATGCCATTTCAGTACAACATATGATGGATGAAATGTTATATAATTGATGATGGGATCATAAAATATCATTATAATGCAATGCAGATTCTGTACTCTCATGATGTTAATTATATGTGATGTCTGTCAGTGATATTTATAGCAGTAGTGTTGCTCCTCGTACATATGACTGCGTAGAGTAAGTATTCTCATGTCACCCTGGCATCCCCTTCTCTTCCACGACCCTTGTTTCAGTTTTCTCGGTCACCAGACTCCCCAGATTCCCCAGGCCCCCCAGACTCCCTAGGCTCCCCAGACTCCCCAGGCCCCCACAGACTCCCCAGGCCCCCCAGACTCTCGAGGCTCACCAGACTCCCCAGGCTGTATCTGCACATAAGCAGGCAGGAGCCTCTCCTCTATTGGTGCAGGCCCTCTTGTCCACCAAGGAGAGTGAAGAGGTGGAGGAAGAGCCTGCCGCAGGGTTCTCAACTGTTCAATGCCTGCACCGACCCCACGTAGGTTGGTTCTGTGAGGTCGGATTGCTCCAAGACTACCAGATGTCAGCATGGACATGGTGCAACTTTCTCGGATGAGTGTCGACATTGGTCGAAAGCTCCTCCAGGCAATGGGAGGGTTAACTGGGCACGTTGCCGCTCTTACCACGATAGTCTCGGAGGAGATGTTGCGGATGGTAGCGGTAATGGTGAGAATAGCCGAGTCCATGGATGTCAGCCTGTGGTCTTGGAATACGGCACTACACCCCAAGGTGCCGTACTGCCATTGCCGATGCATGGGAGTCAGGAGGAAGCAGTGGCTTCTGACTCGGGGGACGTTTCTTTCCAAACATCCTCTCCATCTTCTCCAGCCCCATCTTTGAGTGTGCCATCAGCCCCCACACAGCAGCAGTGCTCGAGGTGCCCTGCTACAAGGCGGCATGGTGTGGGTACAAGGGGTAGAGGTGGTGTTCAGACCACGGGGGGGGTAAAGGCAAGGCGAGGCGTGGCCACAAGTAGGGGAGGGGGGAATGTATTTATTTCTATTGTTGCTGTTAATAAATTTGCTGACTGTTGGGAGTGTGTTTGTTATATTTATAATTGTTTTCGAAAGTTTGTTGTTGTTGTTATACCGTTATATATTATGCTGTTGTTAATGTTGTTATTGTTATTTTAAAATGTTCACTGTCGGGGTGGGGGTGAAGAGTAGATGGGTGTTTATTGTTCAAAAAAATTTTGTGTTCATTAAATGTTTTAAATTTAACTTAACATTGTTGTGCAGTGTCTTCCAAAAACAGAAACGTTAAACCTCAATACAAAGTTTGCAAACAATGGCCAGGCCAGGTCAGGCAAAGATGAAACGTAATATAACACAACTGTAAGTACCACCAATGCAACTTCACGCAAAGCGTTCATTTATGAGCTGTGGATACAACAGTCTTGCAGCTGCATAACTACCACGGGGCTTTTCATGCAGTCTAGCGTGGGGTGGGGGCATGGTTTCAACACCAGCCCGATTGTCCTCCCTGAGGTCCTCGTCCATCTCCTCATCCTCCTCTTCTGTCTCCCCTCTTTCCTGAGGTGGACCGGAAGACCCATCTGGCAATTCTGTTCCCCTCCTGATAGCTAAGTTATCCAACATGCAGCACACCACAATGAACTGCTCAGGGTTGTATTATATGTCGCCTCCTGAGTGGTCCAGGCATCTGAAGTGCTGCTTAAGCACTCCAATTGTCTTTGACGATGTTGCGTGTGGCTGTATGGCTTTCATTGTAGCGTTTCTCAGCTTCCGTCTGGGTCTTATGCACGTGAGAAATTAGCCAGCTGGCAAGGCCATATCCTTTATCCCCCAGCATCCATCCGTGACCTTGTGGCTGACTCTTAAACAGGTCAGAGACAATGCTCTCATGCAAGATGTGCGCATCATGGATGCTCCCTGGAAATGTTGCAGTTACTGCCATTATTATTTACTTGTGGGCGACAATGAGTTGCACATTCAGGGAGTGGAATCCCTTTTAGAAACATAGAAACATAGAAAATAGGTGCAGGAGCAGGCCATTCACCCCTTCTAGCCTGCACCGCCATTCAATGAGTTCATGGCTGAACATAAAACTTCAGTACCCCCTTCCTGCTTTCACGCCATACCCCTTGATCCCCCGAGTAGTAAGGACTTCATCTAACTCCCTTTTGAATATATTTAGTGAATTGGCCTCAACTACTTTCTGTGGTAGAGAATTCCACAGGTTCACCACTCTCTGGGTGAAGAAGTTTCTCCTTATCTCGGTCCTAAATGGCTTACCCCTTATCCTTAGACTGTGACCCCTGGTTCTGGACTTCCCCAACATTGGGAACATTCTTCCTGCATCCAACCTGTCCAAAACCGTCAGAATTTTAAACGTTTCTATGAGGTCCCCTCTCACTCTTCTGAACTCCAGTGAATACAAGCCCAGTTGATCCAGTCTTTCTTGATAGGTCAGTCCCACCATCCCGGGAATCAGTCTGGTGAATCTTCGCTGCACTCCCTCAATAGCAAGAATGTCCTTCCTCAAGTTAGGAGACCAAAACTGTACACAATACTCCAGGTGTGGCCTCACCAAGGCCCTGTACAACTGTAGCAACACCTCCCTGCCCCTGTACTCAAATCCCCTCGCTATGAAGGCCAACATGCCATTTGCTTTCTTAACCGCCTGCTGTACCTGCATGCCAACCATCAATGACTGATGTACCATGACACCCAGGTCTCGTTGCACCTTCCCTTTTCCTAATCTGTCACCATTCAGATAATAGTCTGTCTCTCTGTTTTTACCACCAAAGTGGATAACCTCACATTTATCCACATTATACTTCATCTGCCACGCATTTGCCCACTCACCTAACCTATCCAAGTCACTCTGCAGCCTCATAGCATCCTCCTCGCAGCTCACACTGCCACCCAACTTAGTGTCATCCGCAAATTTGGAGATACTACATTTAATCCCCTCGTCTAAATCATTAATGTACAATGTAAACAGCTGGGGTCCCAGCACAGAACCCTGCGGTACCCCACTAGTCACTGCCTGCCATTCCAAAAAGTACTCATTTACTCCTACTCTTTGCTTCCTGTCTGACAACCAGTTCTCAATCCACGTCAGCACACTACCCCCAATCCCATTTGCTTCAACTTTGCACATTAATCTCCTGTGTGGGACCTTGTCGAAAGCCTTCTGAAAGTCCAAATATACCACATCAACTGGTACTCCTTTGTCCACTTTATTGGAAACATCCTCAAAAAATTCCAGAAGATTTGTCAAGCATGATCTCCCTTTCACAAATCCATGCTGACTTGGACCTATCATGTCACCATTTTCCAAATGCGCTGCTATGACATCCTTAATAATTGATTCCATCATTTTACCCACTACTGAGGTCAGGCTGACCAGTCTATAATTCCCTGCTTTCTCTCTCCCTCCTTTTTTAAAAAGTGGGGTTACATTGGCTACCCTCCACTCGATAGGAACTGATCCAGAATCAATGGAATGTTGGACAATGACTGTCAATGCATCCGCTATTTCCAAGGCCACCTCCTTAAGTACTCTGGGATGCAGTCCATCAGGCCCTGGGGATTTATCGGCCTTCAATCCCATCAATTTCCCCAACACAATTTCCCGACTAATAAAGATTTCCCTCAGTTCCTCCTCCTTACTAGACCCTCTTTTTATATCCGGAAGGTTGTTTGTATCCTCCTTAGTGAATACTGAACCAAAGTACTTGTTCAATTGGTCTGCCATTTCTTTGTTCCCCGTTATGACTTCCCCTGATTCTGACTGCAGGGGACCTACGTTTGTCTTTACTAACCTTTTTCTCTTTACATACCTATAGAAACTTTTGCAATCCGCCTTCATGTTCCCTGCAAGCTTCTTCTCGTACTCCATTTTCCCTGCCCTAATCAAACCCTTTGTCCTCCTCTGCTGAGTTCTAAATTTCTCCCAGTCCCCAGGTTCGCTGCTATTTCTGGCTAATTTGTATGCCATTTCCTTGGCTTTAATACTATCCCTGATTTCCCTAGATAGCCACGGTTGAGCCACCTTCCCTTTTTTATTTTTACGCCAGACAGGAATGTACAATTGTTGTAATTCATCCATGCGGTCTCTAAATGTCTGCCATTGCCCATCCACAGTCAACCCCTGAAGTATCATTAGCCAATCGATCTCAGCCAATTCATGCCTCATACCTTCAAAGTTACCCTTCTTTAAGTTCTGGACCATGGTCTCTGAATTAACTGTTTCATTCTCCATCCTAATGCAGAATTCCACCATATTATGGTCACTCTTCCCCAAGGGGCCTCGCACAATGAGATTGCTAATCAATCCTCTCTCGTTACACAACACCCAGTCTAAGATGTCCTCCACCCTAGTTGGTTCCTCGACATATTGGTCTAGAAAACCATCCCTTATGCACTCCAGGAAATCCTCCTCCACCGTATTGCTTCCAGTTTGGCTAGCCCAATCAATGTGCATATTAAAGTCACCCATTATAACTGCTGCACCTTTATTGCATGCACTCCCAATTTCCTGTTTGATGCCCTCCCCAACATCACTACTACTGTTTGGAGGTCTGTACACAACTCCCACTAACGATTTTTGCCCTTTAGTGTTCTGCAGCTCTACCCATATAGATTCCACATCATCCAAGCTAATGTCTTTCTTAACTATTGCATTAATCTCCTCTTTAACCAGCAATGCTACCCAACCACCTTTTCCTTTTATTCTATCCTTCCTGAATGTTGAATGCCCCTGGATGTTGAGTTCCCAGCCCTGATCATCCTGGAGCAACGTCTCCGTAATCCCAATCACATCATATTTGTTAACATGTATTTGCACAGTTAATTCATCCACCTTATTGCGGATACTCCTTGCATTAAGACACAAAGCCTTCAGGCTTGCTTTTTTAACACCCTTTGTCCTTCTAGAATTTTGCTGTACAGTGGCCCTTTTTGTTCTTTGCCTTGGGTTTCTCTGCCCTCCACTTTTCCTCATCTCCTTTCTGTCTTTTGCTTTTGCCTCCTTTTTGTCTCCCTCTGTCTCCTTGCATAGGTTCCCATCCCCCTGCATAGAAACATAGAAACATAGAAACATAGAAAATAGGTGCAGGAGTAGGCCATTCAGCCCTTCTAGCCTGCACCGCCATTCAATGAGTTCATGGCTGAACATGCAACTTCAGTACCCCATTCCTGCTTTCTCACCATACCCCTTGATTCCCCTAGTAGTAAGGACTTCATCTAACTCCTTTTTGAATATATTTAGTGAATTGGCCTCAACAACTTTCTGTGGAAGAGAATTCCACAGGTTCAACACTCTCTGGGTGAAGAAATTCCTCCTCATCTCGGTCCTAAATGGCTTCCCCCTTATCCTAAGACTGTGTCCCCTGGTTCTGGACTTCCCCAACATTGGGAACATTCTTCCTGCATCTAACCTGTCTAACCCCGTCAGAATTCTAAACGTTTCTATGAGGTCCCCTCTCATTCTTCTGAACTCCAGTGAATACAAGCCCAGTTGATCCAGTCTTTCTTGATAGGTCAGTCCCGCCATCCCGGGAATCAGTCTGGTGAACCTTCGCTGCACTCCCTCAATAGCAAGAATGTCCTTCCTCAGGTTAGGAGACCAAAACTGTACACAATACTCCAGGTGTGGCCTCACCAAGGCCCTGTACAATTGTAGCAACACCTCCCTGCCCTTGTACTCAAATCCCCTCGCTATGAAGGCCAACATGCCATTTGCTTTCTTAACCGCCTGCTGTACCTGCATGCCAACCTTCAATGACTGATGTACCATGACATCCAGGTCTCTTTGCACCTCCCCTTTTCCTAATCTGTCACCATTCAGATAATAGTCTGTCTCTCTGTTTTTACCACCAAAGTGGATAACCTCACATTTATCCACATTATACTTCATCTGCCATGCATTTGCCCACTCACCTAACCTATCCAAGTCGCTCTGCAGCCTCATAGAATCCTCCTTGCAGCTCACACTGCCACCCAACTTAGTGTCATCCGCAAATTTGGAGATACTACATTTAATCCCCTCGTCTAAATCATTAATGTACTGTGTAAACAGCTGGGGCCCCAGCACAGAACCTTGCGGTACCCCACTCGTCACTGCCTGCCATTCTGAAAAGTCCCCATTTACTCCTACTCTTTGCTTCCTGTCTGACAACCAGTTCTCAATCCATGTCAGCACACTACCCCCAATCCCATGTGCTTTAATTTTGCACATTAATCTCTTGTGTGGGACCTTGTCGAAAGCCTTCTGAAAGTCCAAATATACCACATCAACTGGTTCTCCCTTGTCCACTCTACTGGAAACATCCTCAAAAAATTCCAGAAGATTTGTTTAACTCCTCCCCAACAGCACTAGCAAACACTCCCCTTAGGACATTGGTTCAGGTCCTGCCCAGGTGCAGACCGTCTGGTTTGTACTGGTCCCACCTCCCCCAGAACCGGTTCCAATGCCCCAAGAATTTGAATCCCTCCCTGCTGCACCACTGCTCAAGCCATGTATTGATTTGCGCTATCCTGCGATTCCTACTCTGACTAGCACGTGGCACTGGTAGCAATCCCGAGATTACTACTTTTGAGGTCCTACTTTTTAATTTAGCTCCTAGCTCCTTAAATTCTTTTCGTAGGACCTCATCCCTTTTTTTACCTATGTCGTTGGTACCAATGTGCACCACGACAACTGGCTGTTCTCCCTCCCATTTCAGAATGTCCTGCACCCGCTCCGAGACATCCTTGACCCTTGCACCAGGGAGGCAACATACCATCCTGGAGTCTCGGTTGCGTCCGCAGAAACGCCTATCTATTCCCCTCACCATCGAATACCCTATCACTATCGCGCTCCCAATCTTTTTCCTGCTCTCCTTTGCAGCAGAGCCACCTACGGTGCCATGAACTTGACTGCTGCTGCCCTCCCCTGATGAGTCATCCTCCCCAACAGTACTCAAAGCAGAGTATCTGTTTTGCAGGGGGATGACCACAGGGGACCCCTGCACTATCTTTCTTGTACTGCTCTTCCTGCTGGTCTTCCATTCTCTATCTGGCTGTGGACCCTTCTCCTGCGGTAAGACCAACTCACTACACGTGATACTCACGTCATTCTCAGCATCGTGGATGCTCCAGAGTGAATCCACCCTCAGCTCCAATTCCGCAACGCGGACCGTCAAGAGCTCGAGGCGGATACACTTCCCACACACGTAGCGCCCAGGGACACCGGAAGTGTCCCCGAGTTCCCACATGGTACAGGAGGAGCATATCACGTGACCGAGCTCTCCTGCCATGTCTTAACCTTAGATACCCTTAAATTGGTAATAACAATGTTACAGTTCACTTACTGATATAAAAAAGAAAAGAAAAGCTACTCACCAATCACCAGTCAATCACTTACCCCATTGGCTGTGACGTCACATTTTGATTACTTTCTACTTCTATTTTGCTTTCTCTCCCGCTGTAGCTGCACCGGTACGCTTTTGATAGGCCGCTCCCGCCTCTCACCAACTGCCGCTAGCTCTCGATCTCCCGCTGGGCCTTTGATAGGTCGCTCCCCTCTCACCAACTGCCGCTGGCTCTCGATCTCCAGCTTGGCTTTTGATAGGTCGCTCCCCTCTCACCAACTGCCGCTGGCTCTCGATCTCCCGCTGGGCTTTTGATAGGTCGCTCCCCTCTCACCAACTGCCGCTGGCTCTCGATCTCCCGCCGGGCTTTTGATAGGTCGCTCCCCTCTCACCAACTGCCGCTGGCTCTCGATCTCCCGCTGGGCTTTTGATAGGTCTTTTGGTTCGGAAACACCTTTGCATCCTGAAAAGGTGCTCGCAGGGCGATTGTTCCTGCACCTTGGGAAAGTAGCTATTCTCGAGAAACCCAAAGCACTCTCAGTCTGTGCCTCCCTGGTCATAGGGAAGTTTATGAAGTCCATCCTGCGAGCATAAAGGGCTTCAGTCAACTGTCGAATGCAGCACTGTGTGATGTACTGAGAGATACTGCAAATGTCACCAACTGAGGCCTGAAAGGAGCCCAATGAATAGAAGGAAAGTGCTGCAGTAATCTTGACCTCAACGGACAGTGCAGTGCTGATGGTGCTGTTAGGCTGCAGATCTCCCTTAATTAGCCGGCATATCTCACTGATGACCTAATTTTGGAAGTGCAGATTCCTAAGGCACGTGTTATCGGACAAGTCCATGTTTGATCGCTTATCCCTGTAATTGCGTTGGGTATAATGTTTCCTCCTGCTCCACAGTCTGTCACCTCTTTGATTGGGCATGTAATGCTCTTCAATAATGTTCCCATCTCTAGTCTGCAGCATGTGAGTAGTCATTAATGCTGGCTGATAAATTACAGGCCGCATTACGATAAATGCCCCATTTATATGTCTTCAAAATTATTAAATTCCCCTCTAAAAATACAATAGAAACTCCAAATTCACCACAATGTGATTAGATGGTTGTCCAATAGATTTTAAAACCACCTTAAAAGCACTCATAATTTACTTCAAAGCTCCCATGAACTTGAAGCAGGCTTTTATGAAAAGTCCTCCGAATTACAAAATGCCGTCCATACTGCTGGATTAAGGTCAGGTGAGTACAGCTTTTCTTGAGCGTCTTTTTGGGCGAGCGATCATTTGGGAGGTATATGGGCGAAATGCCAAAAGTAACGCTCGGTGATAATCTGGGCAGTATTTGGCCGTTAGTTTCCATTATAAACAGTCTTTTGGGCTGTGCACAAGTGATGACATCAGATTTTTTTTTAAATCTGGGCGGGCGGTTCAGCTAATTTCTGGCATTAATTGTATGCCGAAAGTTACGCCGGCAATAAATGGGCGATAATTGGGTATTTGTTTCAATTTTTAATCAAATATGGGGGTTAAACTCAATCTCAGCGGTTAAATGGGCAGTAACTGGGCGGTAACTGGGCGATCCCGATACAAAGTCTAGCCCGTGTAGCTTTAAAAAATCTATCCATTCACTGTCATTTCGGAAACTTTCAGGACTGAACATTGCGTAACTACTTTGTTTGTGGGATGAAAACTGAAGCAATCAGAGGAAAGTTGTGGACAACTCCTAACTTGACTTTTGATTTAGCTTGTCACACAGCTAGGTCGATGGATATGGCCAACCAATACTCCCGGGAATTTTGTGCAATTTCCAGTTGTCAGATAACCAAGATAAGTCACCTACAGGTTAAAAGTAAATGGCAGTTGGGCCCCAAGGCCTCAGAAAATGGCCACGGTAACAGTAAATTGAAGTTGTGCTATTGGTGCCTGGGACAACACATCGCTCAAATGTGAAGGCAGAGTGTTTCTTCTGCAGGAAAACTGGGCATCCTGAAGAGTTAACTGGGCCAACTGAAGAGTTAATCAACTGTCAATGACATAAGTAGAAATTGCCAGAGACTACACAGCATTGAAGAGAAGCAACAGGATGAGGAGGTTCTGGAGATACACATCATCAGGAGCACAAAGTTATCGAACAGCGATTAACAAAGTATTGTCATCCAAGTAAACATTGCAGGATACACAAGGAACGCAACAATCGTGCATCCATGAGTGAAGTGCCAGAATCCCTATATCTCAACAAGTTCAGTGAGTTTCCACTGGAGAAGTCGAAGATCGAGCTGCGAAGCTACTCAGGAGAGAAAATCTCTGTGGTAGGACGTATCACCGTAGCGGTGAATACAAAGATCCATTTCAGAGCTTGCCTCTCTTGTCGTGGCAGGAGACAAGCCTGCCTTAATAGGTAGAAATTGTTTGGAATCACTGCAGCTGAATTGATATGAGGTTTTCCGTGTTGAAATGAGATTTGCATCGAAGGATGATGTCGTCAAGCGTTATCCGAAGGTGTTCCCTTAAACAGGCAGTCCGATCCAAGATAAGTGTCAGCGTACAGAAGAAAGCTGGACCAGTTTACTGCAAGCCACGTCCCATACAATACGCACTCAAAGGAAAGTTCAGCAAGAACTCAAAAGACTAGAAACTGAGAACATTGGTCCTGAAATTCCGGTCGGTGGCTTCTTTCGGCTGAATGCCTCTGACCGGAGAATTTTTCCGAAAGTACCTGATGGTCCCACAGGAGCGTGGAATTCCGGTGGGGAGGCCTTCTCTTCCCGCGCTGAAAAGTGCGCTCTCGTCCTCCAGGTTCCCACGAGGAAGGTGGTGTCACATGTGACTGCTAAACCAATCAGGTAAAGTATTCTCAATTAATAGCAATGGGAACTCCGTATCTATGAGTTCTCATTGCTATTAATTGAGAAAAAAAATGAAAAACAATAACACCAAATAAAAAAATATCTCATGCAATTAAAAGTAATTGAAATTAAAGTTAATAAATATCTTAGAGAAAAAAATGTTTTCTGAGTTTTTAATAAGTTTTTTACAATATGGTTTAAAATAAATTTAATATAGTGGGCAGGATTTTGAAAAATAAAACGTGTTTTTTCAATTTTATTTTTTATGTTTTAAGTGTGTTCTAAAACTCTTACTCCTGTAAAGGTACGCCATGTGCATGTTTTTATCAGGAGCAAGAGTTTTGAGAAAATTTGCTGGGTTTCTACCGCAATCTTGTCCATGCAAATGTCCTCGTTCCCGATATGCGGATGATATGTCAAGCTGGAGCTGAAAACGGGCTTTTGCGCTGAAAACGGGCTTTAGCGATGCCTTCCCGATTCCGTACAGACCCGGGGAGGCCAGAATGTCTGGGCCATTATCTCTAAGGTTGATCCAAGTAATTGGACTACACCCATTGGTGTTGTGCCCAGAAGAGCTGAGGGCCCAGGGGCAGCACAGGCCAGCCCAGCCCACACTACGGTATGTGTACACGCTAGGTCTGTGCAGCAGAGCTGGTCTCCAGTCATCCTGGCTAACCCTTGCCATTGGATAAAGGCCTAGCTCTGTCAGGCCCGTGTGATGGCTGGTGAGCAACGGTCACCACATGTTAAAAACATTCACGTACAAGCATCTGCCACCCCCTCAATTGGAGTTCAGGACTGGAACATCGGGTCCTTCATCGAAACACCTGTGATCTAGTGGAAGCAAGTCATCCTTGTTCGAGGGACCGCCAATGATGATGATCTAAGTCAGGTAGTAATGCTGATGCCATCCCCATCACAAGTTACACACAATAGGGAAGAAGTGTTCTATTTTTCATACATTGATGAGCTGCCAGTCACAGCTGAAGAGATTGGTAGAGCAAACAAACGTGACCCAGTTATGTCAAAGGTGTATGATTACATTGCAAATGGCGAGCCAAACCAGTTATCAGCGAAAGATATTTATCATACGTCATTCTTAGGAATTAATTATCAGTGGATAAAGATTGTATCATGTGGAGTGCAAGAGTAGTTATCCCAAATCGGTTCAGATCCAAATTATTGGGAGATCTTCATGACCAGCACCTGGGACAGACAGTTTTGCACGCAGTTACTTATGGTGGCCAGATTTAGATAAAGTTATGAAGTACATCGTTGGTCAGTGTACAAGATATCAATCGGTAAGCAAGAAACCAGCATCAGCGCCATGTGGCAAAGGTTACATGTAGATTTTGCTGAGTTCGAAGGACAGCAATTGTTCATTGTGATTGACAGCCTTTCGAAGTGGGTAGAGCTGTTTCCAATGCGGTAAATAACAAGTAAAACACTAGATAATTTGTGAAGATTGTTTTCTTCATATAGACTCGCAAAATAAATTGTCTGATAATGAGCTGCAATTTTGTTCAGAAGAATTTGCACAGTTCATGAGCAGAAATGGTGTGAAACATACCAAAGTAAAATCGTGCCCAGCTTCAAATGGTGCAGCTGAGCGCACAGTACAAATAGTGAAACATGCCCTCATCAAGCAAATGTTGGATCCAAATCCAAAGAAACAATAGTTTTTGTTGGACCACAACTTGGCAAATTTTGAAAATGACTTGTCATAAAATTCCTCATATAACTACTGTAGAACACCAGCAGAGTTGTTTCTCAAACAACATGCACGAACCAAGTTTTAGTTATTAAAGCCAAATTTGGCACAGTCAGTAAAAGAGAAACAATTAAGACAGAAAGAGAATCATGATAGAAGTAGAGTTAGAGAGAGAAGTGTGAAATTAAATCAGAAGGTTAGAGTGAAGAACCATCATCATAAATGGTTCAAGTGGTAACCAGGAAGAGTAGTGAAAATATGTGGCCCTTGCACATATTTGGTCAAGATGTTTGATCATGGAAAGGTTAGGTTTGTTCACATTGATCAAATTTTACCTACAGATGTGAAAGTTGAAAGTCGGAATGTTTTGATTATTTCTGACGAGTCAGATGGTCTTGTGACAAGTAGAGTACCTGAAGAAAATCCAACATCAGATGTATTCGAACCAAGTCCAAGAGAAAGTCAGAATTTAAGTTTGAGTCCGAGTCAGGCAGACAGTCTGAAGTTGTCGAGAGTGAAAATGTAGATCACGGGTTACCCTTGGAGGAAAACTATCCTCAAGCTAAGCCTTGAATGACTAAGTTCGATATCAAGTTTGGAAAGTTCTGTTCGAGAGCGAAGGTATCCTCTTCGAAACAGAAAACTCGTGGTCAAGTTTGAATGTAAATATGGCAAAATAAGTCCATATCTTTTGTGATGTATAACCATACAAGATATGTATTTGTTATGATTATTTCTTCATTAAGAAGGGAGAGGTGTAACATAGAGCTCCACCGAGACAACTACTGCCCCACCTAGTGGATTACTGTGGTAATGCAACTGCTGCTGTAAATACAATAAAAGTCACATGATCTAATGGAACCATCTTGTACTCTGTGTTTGTGATGTCACAAAGAATATATCGCACAGACAATTTACTTATCTTTCGCGCTCTCCAAAATGCAAAGTAACTGCATCCTGACAAAAAATATGTACCAGCTGCTGGGCAAACTGGTTATAATCAGGGTAGTGAAAAAACACATTTAATACTTTAATGAAGAAAACACATCCACTTCACTTGCTGGGTTGTTCATAAGGAGTTTAGGCGTCCAATCCTCATCTGAGTCACTAGATTCATACACACAGGGTTGGGGCCCTCTGCTGGGTCTTGTCATGAATGTTGGTTTAGGTACATTCAATCCTGTGAAAATTTAAATATTCCAATCACCTGCTGTTGATCATTCCCTGTATTTAATTTGCCTTAACTTACTGATGTGAGGCATCTGTTGAATCGAACCATTTTAGAATAATATCAGGTAAGAGCAGCACAGAGGCTTTCCTTCATCAATGGCATCTGGATTTAAATCCAGCCAAGACTGAACTGATGCAAAGGAGCTTTTATGGTATGCCGGGAGCACAGCACTCCTCCCAGGACCTTTAAGAGCCAAGTTCTCCCAGTAGTTTTTCACTATTATGTCACAGATTCCTATTTACATTGTGACAGCTGACGGTCACTCTCAGTACCGAGGGAAAGGACGGTCCGTGATGGTATCTGAGATGCAGAGTTCACCTCCCTACTCCAATATTTACTATCTTTATTCTTCATTTAGTTTTCAATGACAATCATTTATTGGTTTTGCACAAAGAGTGGGGGACAAGCCACACGGATACAATAGGAGGTGATCTGATAGTCAGCGGAGATCCAGATCAGCTGTGCTGTCCCCACATCACAAGCCGACCAACGCATAGACAGGATTTTATTCAAGGCAATTAAATTAATATTCAGTGAATCACAGGTTGGAGGTTCTGCATTTCATGTTGTACATTCCTAATGTGTGTCCACAGCGGTGAAATGGAAAATCACAAACAAAATGTCGAACCACATATGGGGAGAAAGTCCACTTGGGTGTAATATTGGAAGAATTGTTTGCCAATGTGAATGAGAATGTTCAGGAGAGGAAGGGAGAAATATTGAAAACAAGAAAATAATTGATTTTGTACAAACCTATTGCAATCATGGTTTCAAAGTTCTGCTGCACATTCTTATATCGGATGTCTACCCACTCACTGAGCTCTGCCCAATCATCTTTGGAAAGATAAACGGCAATGTCTTTAAGCTTCTCAAGAATATGCAAGCAAAATAAGTGACATTTCTGATATATCTAGGCATTAAATCTGTAATCTTCACAAACTAGGGCTCGACAAATGTAAGATTAGCTACCTTGTCAGATCACCCAAACTTTAAAAGAATACCCTCCACACCACTTGAATGGGCCGCCACAGCCAGCCTTTATTGGGGGCCATCAATATCATGGCAACGTGATGTTAAATGGTCTTGAAGGGAAGTTGTCTCAAGACATTCTACAAGCAGTTTTGGTGCTACCATGCACCAGAGAATGTCTGAGAAGGCAAAACAAAATGGCTAAAATGGTCCCACACACCACCCCATTTCCAAATTATTCTTCCTCACCTTCTTTCTGCTCACATTGCCCAGCTAATTGTAGTCAAACAACTTGCAGCATGTTTTCTGGCACTGCTGTTTTTGAGCCAGTTGTTCCAGGACATCCAAAGTGAATGCCTCCGATCCCTCCCCGTCAATGTGACATTATCCACACTCACCCCAACGTCATAGTCGCGATCAGTTTGCTAACTTCCAGGAACACAGCAAAGACCATTCAGCAAACTTCGACATGTTGTAAATTGTGGTAGATCCACTTTTAAATAAAACTAATTTTGCCACTTTCTCCATTCACTTCATAACCATACAACCCAATATCTTTCCCCTTTTAAAGACCTGAATTAAATCTGCACCAATGGCCTCCTGTGGTAGTGCGTTTCACATTCCCACAACATGTTCCATTGAGAATTATTTCCTGGGTTACCTTTACAGCAGCTTAGTTGAAATTTAAAATGGATGCCATTGATTACATATTCCCCAATGATAAACATGAGTTTTAGAAATTTTTTTTGGTCAATTCCCTCTTCAATTTTTACTCAGGATATGAACAATGCTGACAAGACCATCTTTAATGCCCATCCATAGTTGCCTTGAGAAGATGGTTCTGGGCATCTTTTTCAACACCTCGATCAGATCACTCCTCATCCTTTGGGAGGCGCGCACATGGGTAATGGGTGAGTGGGACTTGGTGCGAGTTAGGACACGGGCTGCCGAGTTTTGGATCACCTCTAGTTTACGTCGGGTAGAATGTGGGTGGCCAGCCAGGAGTGAGTCGGAATAGTCAAGTCTGGAGGTAAAAAAGGCAGGGATGAGGGTTTCAGCAGCAGATGAGGTGAGGCAGGGCGGAGACGGGCGATGTTACGGAGGTGGAAATAGGCGGTTTCAGTTATGCTGCGGACATGTGGCCAGAAACTCATTTAAGGGTCAAATTAAACACCGAGGTTTTGAATAGTTACCTCCGATTTATTCTTCTCAGACATGGCCTTGCCCTCTTCAGTACCTTCCCTGTTACTCTTAGTTTGCCTCCCTTCCTGAGCTTGCCCACCTTATTCACTCAACTTTTCCCCCAATGTTTGTGCCCTTGTGGAGCCCTGAGTCTGTTCAATGGTTGTGCCCCAGGTCTGTTATTTGTACCTTTTGTGTGAGGTGACGGGCTAAAAGTAACCCTGCCAGCTCCTGTGTCTCCTCAGGGTATTTTGCTCCTTTTCTTGTCATAAATAAATTATTGACCCAAAGTCCAAAATCTGAAATACAATTTATGAAGTGAAATCCCTCATACGGTTGACAATCTGCCCGCGCAGCCTCACACCACCTTCCCCCTCCTGCAGCCTCTCGTTTTCTGCCCGTTTCCCGGCGACGCCGCCTCTATTTATAGCGCCCGCCTCCCCCCGAGGCGGGGCCGTTGTAAGGGCGACTGGTGGGCGGCGCTGCGGCCAATCAGAGCGCTGCGGCTGAGTGTTGAGCGGGGCCCCGCTCCCCGCGAGCGCCGGCGGGAGGAGCCAGCCCGCCTCACGCGCCCAGGGAGGCAGAGCGCGAGCCCTTTGAAACAAGGCACGGTGTGAGGCTGCACGGGCGGATTGTCAACCGAATGAGGGAAATTCAGTTCATAAATTGTATTTCAGATTTTGGACATTGGGTCAATAATTTATTTGTGACAAGAAAAGGAGCAAAATATCCTGAGGAGACATAGGAGCTGGCAGGGTTACTTTTAGCCCGTCACCTCACACAAAAGCCAGAAATAACAGACCTGGGGCACAACCATTGAACAGACTCAGGGCTCCACAAGGGCACAAACATTGGGGCAAAGTTGAGTGAATAAGGTGGCCAAGCTCAGGAAGGGAGGCAAACTAAGAGTGACAGGGAAGGTACTGAAGAGGACAAGACCATGTCTGAGAAGAACAAATCGGAGGGAAGGTGCTGGGAGATTTGAAATGGAAAGCAGAGAGAAAATGCTGCATCAATGGATTGTTTACAACTTGAGATGGGGAAGGTTCAGCTGCTCAGTCCCAAAACATCCCGATCATGTTATTTTTAATTATCAGGACGAGGAAACCGTTCGACTCTGAACGCCAGCATCCAACAAGACACAAGTCTTCTCTGCTGGTCTGAAGGGGGAGGGAAGCTCTTCTATCATTTTGCCCCACGGGATGTTTTACGCCATTAAAGGCGCTATATAAATGCAAGTTGTTGTGTGTTTCCAATCATTTGCATAGTGCCCTTTCTCTCACTACTTTTATTGCACGATTACTTTGAGACAATTGATGAAAACGACCAGAGTTATGTTGTAGGAAATAGTGCAGTAATTAATGATTATTCATCATACTCTATAATATATATTTATATATAATCCATCAGACGATAGTCATTTGCTCAAACTCCCAGCCCATAGTGTTATTCGGAGTGAGGTGACACCAGTTGTTACCGAGTGAAACATTAGTTCTCAATTTGAGTTTTGTTCAGCGATTCTTCGGCACCAAAACTCACCGTCATGTTCGGGTATCTCCGAGCTCGGGTCAGAGCGTCGCTTTTGTGCCGGTGACATCCGACACTTCTGGGCTCTTATGTTTGCAGCCTGCGTTCACTCAGCACTGTCTGTATTGGGGAGGGGTGCTCCGGGACCCAGGGCTTGGCCACTGATGCCCATTGCTGCCTGTATTTGGTTGTATTTAGTGAATTGAAGACACTGATCAAATGCTCGACCTAAATCGCTCACCTTTCACTTTAGTTTAAAATGACATCGGAGACCCGTAAGTTGTATTGATCTTTCAGAGTTTATTCGGACGGTAAATCCTTTCCTGCCGTTGTATTGCACAACCGTCTCGTCACTTTAACACCGCCTCAGACTTACAAAGCATAATTTTGTGCCCTCGACCGCTATCTATAACAGGCTAGAGGCTAAAGTATATTAACGTTAAATAAACTGCTCAATGACAATTAATCTGATCACAATTTGCTTGTTCAATAATGTTCGAATAACACTGTACAACAACACAGATTTTACTGGGACAATGTAGACACAGATCAATCAGTTTGCCTGGAAACATTTTAAATACAATACAGAATAATACAAACTAAAGCACATTTCGTCCTGTCGAGCCTGTGTTCAATAAATTATACGTTTCAACACATCCAACTTTTCAATTTTCAAACTCAGCTTCTGCTTAATCTTTTCTCGTCACTTTCATAAAGTTTGAAAACTCCAATAACAGCATTTTACTGAACATATGTTCACAAATTCTCATTGTTAATAAATATAGCGACTGAAAAATAGTTTCCAGAGTGGGTCTGAAATTCAGCCTCCCGATAAGGCCTCTGTCCGCTGGAAAGTGGTGGCCATGTGGTGGTGTCGAATGGCCGCCGATTTTTGTTCGATTGGCCGCCGCTCGCAAAATTCTCCTCGGGATTTTTCCGGCGGTGTCCATATCCGCCCCACTCCCCGCACTTCCACCCCGCTGCTGCCGAAGCCTCCTAAGTGCGTCATCAATGCGCGCAACACCGATGTCCCGCCCCAGAAGCAAAATTCAGGTGAGAAAGTCTTCCGGCCCCCGGTCAGTGCCCTCGACAGCTTTTTCTGTCAGTGTACTGTGTTTGAAATGGCTGCCACGGCCGCCATCTTATTTTAGTTCCTGGCGGACTGCTACATCGGTCCGACAATTGTACTCCCGGGTTCGGCCGGCCCGCCAACAGGCAGCCTTGCACCCGCTCTCGGGTACCAGGCCACTGACTAGGCCGGAACCCTCCCTGGTGGGCCCAGTGGACCCAACTCAAAAAGATGCAGAGCTCGCAGAGGCCCTCCCCTTTAACTGAAGGAGAGAGATGTGACGCACAGCGAGATGACGTCACCAGCCCAGTGCTGATGACTGTCACTAATGGAGACGCCGTTCCCGCCCCCACTTCCAACCCCATTATGACCGACTTCTGCCCCACTCGAAAAAAACAACAAAGAACTGAAATTCGCAAGATGGGCCACTGCATCCATTGGAAAACACAACAAAAACGGTACGAGCGACCCGTTTCCTGCAGGGGTGAATTTCGCCCACAGTATATATTGTGATGACAACTTTACCAACACAGATCTAACCAGACTGCATAAAGACTGCATTGATCCCAGCGATCTGTCACCATCAGAATAAAGGGGCTGTGACAGCTCGGTGGGACAAAGACTCTCGGAGATTAAACACATTCTGCAGATGCTGCAGTTTATATCAGAGGAACATCTTGAAATCCCAGTGGAAGATATAATTTTAGAGCGAGAGGGTCAAACATTAGACTACAACACCATCGCCCCAAATCCCCAACCCTCACTGGCAGTGAGCAATCATGGAATGTACCCTTATATTCAATCTTAATCCACACAAATATTATCATAAAGAGTGAAAGGTAAGAAGCATAAATATGAGTAATGTTTGAGGTAACAAGTGACTGAAGGCCATTCAAATAGAAAGAAAAATTCAAACTCAGTAAAATTATAAATTGGTTACCGTTCTCTACATTTATGCGACCTCTCTCCTGTGTGCATCCGCTGGTGTCCATGGAGGTTCACTGCCTGTGTGAAACTTTTTTCACATTCCATACATTTATACGGCCTCTCTCCTGTGTGGATCTGCTGGTGTGGATGGGGGGTCCCTGACACTGTGAAACTCTTTCCACATTCCATACATTTATACGGCCTCTCTCCTGTGTGGATCCGCTGTTGTCTATGGAGGCTCCCTGAATCTGTGAAACTCTTTCCACATTCTGTACCTTTATACGGCCTCTCTCCTGTGTGGATCCGCTGGTGTCTATGGAGGGTCCCTGCCCGTGTGAAACTCTTTCCTCATTCCGTACATTTATACGGCCTCTCTCCTGTGTGGATCTGCTGATGTCGGTGAAGATGCCTGAGTTTTTTATATTCTCTGCTTTGGACAGATTGTGTAAACGATCGCTGCCCACTTTCCCGTTGCAAAAGATATTTTGTGCTCGGTGGAGAAGATTGTCCGGCTGAAATCTGCCCACCGGATTCAGGATGTCTTCTGATGTGCTTCTGGAGAAAATGTTCAGAAGTAAATGCAACATTGCAATGAGGGCAAGGATGGCACTCATCTCTGTGCACTTGTTGCCCTGCTGGAGAAGGAAGACAGATAAATTGTCAGTGTATTGAAACATCTAGAAATTTCTTTTGGAAGTACAAATGCTGATTATTTCAGTATTAAAAGCAGGGCTCTTAAGATGTTAATTTTGTGAATTTAGTGCCACCTCCTGTGGAAGAAGTGGTGGAGGATCATCAATAGGGCATGTCCATTTAAAGATTACTGTCTAATGTTTCACGGTTCATATACTCAGTCTGTGAAATCCTCCAAGGAACAAGGTGTACATCAATACCTTTTTAAGTATTTTTATAAACCAATGTGCAAATCAGCTTTGTTAAAACAGTGGCAAGAAAATTAAACAGCAAATATTGAATAAAAGAGCAGGGATTTACAAAACCCATAAAATGGATAGTAACTATATAATTAGTAGTCTATTTTCCCTGGCATTGGGCAGTCTCAGGTCAAGCAAGGTTGGAGAATGGGGGAATGACAGGACCAAGGTGTGGAAGGGAGAATGAGCGAGGGGACAGATACAGAAAATGCTGCAAACACTCAGCAGGCCAGGCAACATCTGTGGTGAGAGAAACAGTTAACGTTTCAGGTCTGAGACCCTTTGTCAGAACTGGAAATGTCAGAGATGTAACAGGGTTGAAGCAGGTGCAGAGGCAGCGAAAGGGGGGAGGGGAGGAATGAACAAAAGGGACGGTCTGTGATCGGGTGGAAGGCAGGAACGATAAAATGTTGCAAATGGGGATGGCAGAATCATAAACAGCTGGTGCCTGAAACAATAGGGACAGAAGTTTCAGACATTTGCAACATTTGCTGTACTGAGGGAGTGCGGCACTGTCAGAGGTGTCATCTTTCAAACCGTGCTAAACTTTGTCCTTGTATCCTGGCCAATATTTATCCATCAATCCATGACAAAAACAGATTATCTGGTCATTATCACATTGCTGTTTGTGGAAGCTTGCTGTGCGCAAGTGCGGCGGCCACATTACAGCAGTGACTACACTCCAAAAGTAATTCATTGGCTGAAAAGTGCTTTGAGATGTCTGGTGGTCGTGAAAGGCACTATATAAATGAAAGTCTTTCTTTTTTGTCTGCCTGTTAAATTGGACAAGAACAATCCCATCACCAGACCATTTATCTCATTGCTGTTTGTTGGATCTTGCTGTGTACCAACTGTGCTGCTGAATTTGCCTACATAACCAGTGATTGAACTTCTAAATTCATTGCCTTGAAAGAACTTTGGGATATCCCGAGCACATCAAAAGGGTGATATGATGCAATTGTTTCTTAAGCTGAAAAGTAGCAGGATGATATTTAAGGGAGCAGTTCCTGACCTCAGTGCCTATTCTCTGGGAACAACCTTTGTCTCAGAGCGGCAGTTGCTTAGAGGCGGGAGCAGCGTTGGAGCGGCCTATAAAAGTGTACCAGTGCAGCTGCAGCAGGAGAGAAAGCAAAAAAGAAGTAGAAAGTAATCAAAAGGTGACGTCACAGCCAAGGGGGTAAGTGATTGGCTGGTGATTGGTGATTAGCTTTTCTTTTTATTTTTTATATCAGTAAATAAACTGTAACATTGTTGTTACCAATTTAAGGGTATCTAAGGGTTAAGTCATGGCAGGAGAGCTCGGTCACGTGATATGCTCCTCCTGTACCATGTGGGAACTCAGGGACACCTCTGGTGTTTCTGACGACTACGTGTGTGAGAAGTGTATCTGCCTCCATCTCCTGACGGACCGCGTTGCGGAATTGGAGCTGAGGTTGTATTCACTCTGGAGCATCCATGATGCTGAGAATGACATAAATGGCACATGTAGTGACTTGGTCTTACTGCATGAGAAGGATCCACAGCCAGCTAGGGAATGGAAGACCAGCAGGAAGAGTAGTACAAAGAAGGTAGTGCAGGGATCCCATCTGGTAATCCCACTGCAAAACAGATACACTGCTTTGAGTGCTGTTGAGGGAGATGACTCATCAGGGGAGAGCAGCAGCAGCCAAGTTCATTGCACCGTGGCTGGCTCTGTTGTTCAGGAGGGCATGAAAAAGACTGGGAGAGTGATAGTGATAGGGGATTCAATCATAAGGGGAATAGATAGGCGTTTCTGCGGCCGCAATCGAGACTCCAGGATGATATGTTGCCTCCCTGGTGCAAGGGTCAAGGATGTCTCCGAGCAACTGCAGGACATTCTAAAAAGGGAGGGAGAACAGCCAGTTGTCGTGGTGCACATTGGTACCAACGACATAGGTAAAAAAAAAGGGATGAGGTCCTACGAGACGAATTTAAGGAGCTAGGAGCTAAATAAAAAGTAGGACCTCAAAAGTAGTAATCTCGGGATTGCTACCAGTGCCACGTGCTAGGCAGTGTAGGAATCGCAGGATAGCACAGATGAATACGTGGCTTGAGCAGTGGTGCAGCAGGGAGGGATTCAAATTCGTGGGGCATTGGAACAGGTTCTGGGGGAGGTGGGACCAGTACAAACTGAACAGTCTGCACTTGGGCAGGATCGGAACCAATGTCCAAGGGGGAGTGTTTGCTAGTACTGTTGGGGAGGAATTAAACTAATATGGCAGGGGGATGGGAACCAATACAGGGAGACAGAGGGAAAAAAAAGGAGACAAAAACAAAAGACAGACAAGAGATGAGGAAAAAAGGCAGAGAAACCAAAGGCAAGAAACAAAAAGGGCCACTGAATATAAAAGGGCTGCAGGAGGGGTCAAAACTAAAAATCATGGTTTAAAAACTAGGATGAAAATCTATCTAAATGCATGCAGCATTCGAACTAAAGTAAATGAGTTGACGACACAAATCATTACAAATGGTTATGATTTGGTGGCCATTACAGAAACATGGTTGCAAGCTGGCCAAGACTGGGAATTAAACATACAGGGGTATCTGACGATTCAGAAAGATAGGCAAGAAGGGAAAGGAGGTGGGGTAGCTCTGTTAATAAAAGATGATATCAGGGCAGTTGTGAGGGATGATATTGGCTCCAATGAACAAAATGTTGAATCATTGTGGGTAGAGATTAGAGATAGCAAGGGGGAAAAGTCACTGCTCGACGTAGTTTATAGGCCCCCAAATAATAACTTCACGGTGTGGCGGGCAATAATCAAGGGAATAATGGAGGCATGTGAAAAAGGAACGGCAGTAGTCATGGGGGATTTTAACCTACATATCGATTGGTCAAATCAAATCGCACGGGGTAGCGTGGAGGAGGAATTCATAGAATGCATACGGGATTATTTCTTAGAACAGTATGTAACAGAACCTACAAGGGAGCAAGCCATCTTCGATCTGGTCCTGTGTAATGAGACTGGAAAAAGAAATGATCTCCTCGTAAAAGATCCTCTCGGAATAAGTGATCACAATATGGTTGAATTTGTAATACAGATTGAGTATGAGGAAGTTGTGTCAGAAACGAGCGTACTATGCTTAAACAAAGGGGCGTACAGTGGGATGAGGGCAGAGTTGGCTAAAGTAGACTGGAAGCAAGGACTAAACGGTGGCACAATTGAGGAACAGTGGAGGTCTTTTTTGGAGCTCTTTCATAGTGCGCAACAAAAATATATTCCAGTGAAAAAGAAGGGCGGCAAGAGAAGGGATAACCAGTCGTGGATAACCAAGGAAATAAAGGAAAGTATCAAATCAAAGACCAATGCGTATAAGGTGGCCAAGGTTAGTGGGAAACTAGAGGATTAGGAAAATTTTAAGCAACAGCAAAGAATGACTAAAAAAGCAATAAAGAATGGGAAGATAGATTACGAAGGTAAACTTGCGCAAAACCTAAAAACAGATAGTAAAAGCTTTTACAGATATATAAAACGGAAAAGAGTGACAAAAGCAAAATTTGCAGGCCACAGGAATGTGGGAAGGGAGGACCTTGAGACAATCACTATCACTAGGGGGGTAGTGCTGGACAGGCTAATGGGACTGAAGGAAGAGAAGTCCCCTGGTCCTGATGAAATGCATCCCAGGCTATTAAAAGAGATGGCGGAAGTTATAGCAGATGCATTCGTTATAATCTACCAACATTCTCTGGACTCTGGGGAGGTACCAGCGGATTGGAAAGCAGCGAATGTACCGCCGCTGTTTAAAAAAGGGGGCAGGCAAAAGGCAGGTAACTATAGGCCGGTTAGTTTAACATCTGTAGTGGGGAAAATGCTTGAAAATATCATTAAGGAAGAAATAGCGGGACATCTAGATAGGAATAGTGCAATCAAGCAGACGCAGCAAGGATTCATGAAAGGGAAATCATGTTTAACCAACTTACTGGAATTCTTTGAGGATATAACGAGCATGGTGGATAAAGGTGTACCGATGGATGTGGTGTATTTAGATTTCCAAAAGGCATTCGATAAAGTGCCACACAAAAGGTTACTGCAGAAGATAAAGGTACGCGGAGTCAGAGGAAAGGTATTAGCATGGATAGAGAATTGGTTGGCGAACAGAAAGCAGAGAGTCGGGAAAAATGGGTCCTTTTCCGGTTGGAAATCAGTGGTTAGTGGTGTGCCACATGGATCAGTGCTGGGACCACAACTGTTTACAATATACATAGATGATCTAGAAGAGGGGACAGAGTGTAGTGCAACAAAATTTGCAGATGACACTAAGATTAGTGGGAAAGCGGGTTGTGTAGAGGACTCAGAGAGGCTGCAAGGAGATTTGGATAGGTTAAGCGAATGGGCTAAGTTTTGGCAGATGGAATACAATGTCGGAAAGTGTGAGGTCATCCACCTTGGGAAAAAAAACAGTAATAGGGAATATTATTTGAATGGGGAGAAATTACAACATGCTGTGGTGCAGAGGGACCGGGAGGTCCTTGTTCATGAAACCCAAAAGGTTAGTTTGCAGGTGCAGCAGGTAATCAGGAAGGCGAATGGAATGTTGGCCTTCATTGCGAGAGGGATGGAGTAAAAAGCAGGGAGGTCTTGCTGCAACTGTATAAGGTATTGGTAAGGCCGCATCTGGAGTTCTGCGTGCAGTTTTGGTCACCTTACTTAAGGAAGGATATACTAGCTTTGGAAGAGGTACAGAGACGATCCACTCGGCTGATTCCAGAAATGAGGGCGTTACCTTATGATGATAGATTGAGTAGACTGGGTCTTTACTCGTTGGAGTTCAGAAGGATGAGGGGTGATCTTATAGAAACATTTAAAATCATGAAAGGGACAGACAAGATAGAGGCAGAGAGGTTGTTTCCATTGGTAGGGGAGACTAGAACTTGGGGGCACAGCCTCAAAATACGGAGGAGCCAATTTAAAACCGAGTTGAGAAAGAATTTCTTCTCCCAGAGGGTTGTGAATCTGTGGAATTCTCTGCCCAAGGAAGCAGTTGAGGCTAGCTCATTGAATGTTTTCAAGTCAAAGATAGATCGATTTTTAACCAATAAGGGAATTAAGGGTTACGGGGAGAGGGCGGGTAAGTGGAGCTGAGTCCACGACCAGATCAGCCATGATTTTATTGAATGGCGGAGCAGGCTCGAGGGGCTAGATGGGCTACTCCTGTTCCTAATTCTTATGTTCTTATGTTCTTATGTTCTCAGAGACAACAGTGCGAGCGACTGAGGATAATTGACGCACCAAAAAGTCTCTATAGAGGGATCAGGAAAGGGAACACTTGCTTAATTCACCCCTTCCCAGCCCAAGAATACTAAAGGCAATGATACCGCCTCACCGACTGTCCAGGTAGGGATACTGGGAACCGGTAAAGCCTGTACAGACTTAGTTGCACCTCAAGCTTTCATTGCTCTCTATTCCCTATTACAATATAAAATTCACAGTCAGTCAATGATCATAGAATCACATGTCACAGCAGGAGGCTATTTGGGCCATCATGTCTGTGTTGGCTCCTTGCAGAGCTATCCAATCAGTCCCACTCCCCTCCTCTTCCCCATAGCCCTGCAATGTTTTCCTTTTCAAGTATATATCCAAATCCCTTCTGAAAGTGACTACTGAAGCTGCTTCCACCACCCTGTCAGACAGTCCGTTGCAGATCCTATCAACTCAAAAAACATTTTCCTCATCTCCCATGACCTTTTTTTGTCTATTCCCTGTGTCCAGTGGATGTGGTGTATTTGGACTTTCAAAAGGCCTTTGACAAGGTACCACACAAGAGATTGGTGTACAAGATCAAGGTACTTGGTATTGGGGGTAATGTACTGGCGTGGATAGAGAATTGGTTGGCAGGTAGGAAGCAGAGAGTCAGGATAAACGGGTCCTTTTCGGAATGGGAGTCAGTAACTAGTGGGGTACCGCAGGGCTCAGTGCTGGGACCCCAGCTCTTCACAATATACATTAATGATTTGGATGAAGGAATTGAGTGTAATATCTCCAAATTTGCAGATGTCACTAAACTGGGTGGCGGTGTGAGCTGCGAGGAGGATGCTAAGAGGCTGCATGGTGACTTGGACAGGTTAGGAGAGTGGGCAAATGCATGGCAGATGCAGTATAATGTGAGGTTATCCACTTTGGTGGCAAAAACACGAAGGCAGAATATTATCTGAATGGCTGCAGATTAGGAAAAGTCGTGGTGCAACAAGACCTGAGTGTCATGGTTCATCAGTCATTGAAAGTTAGCATGCAGGTACAGCAGGCCGTGCAGAAGGAAAATGGCATGTTGGCTTTCATAGCTAGGGATTTGAATATAGGAGCAGGGAGGTCTTACTGCAATTGTACAGGGCCTTGGTGAGGCCTCACCTGGAATATTGTGTTCAGTTTTGTTCTCCTAATCTGAGGAGGGATGTTTTTGTTATTGAAGGAGTGCAGCGTAGGTTCATCAGACTGATTCCAGGGATGGCTGGACTGACATATGAGGAGAGACTGGATCAACTAGGCCTTTATACATTGGAGTTTAGAAGGATGAGAGGGGATCTCATGGAAACATATACAATTATGATGGGACGGGTGAGGTTAGATGCGGGAAGAATGTTCCCGATGTTGTGGAAGTCCAGAACCAGGGGACACAGCCTTAAGATAAGGGGTAGGCCATTTAGGACTGAGATGGCGAGAAACTTCTTCCCTCAGAGAGTTGGTAACCTGTGGAATTCCCTGCCGCAGAGAGTCGTTGATGCCAGTTCATTGGATATATTCAAGAGGGAGTTAGGTGTGGCCCTTACGGCTAAAGGGGATCAAGGGGTATGGAGAGAAAGCGGGAAAGGGGTACTGATGTCAATGATCAGCCATGATCATATTAAATGTTGGTGCAGGCATTAAGGGCCGAATAGCCTACTCCTGCACCTATTTTCTATGTTTTTATGTTAGCAACACTCCTGCCAGTGGAAGTAATTTCTCTCTATCTAGTCTTGTCAAAACCCACATATTTTTTGAACATCTCAAATAATGCTCCCCTTAACCTTCTCTGCTCTAAGGAGAAATACCTCAGCTTCTTTGGTCTCGACACAAACATAAGAACATAAAAATTAGGTGCAGGAATAGTCCATTCGGCTCCTCCAGCCTGCTCCATTCAGTAAGATCATGTCTGATCTTCGATCTGAACTCCACTTTCCTGTCCGATCTCCACATCCCTTGAAACCCCTGGAATAAAACATCTATCTATCTCAGACTTGAATATACTGAATGACTCAGCATCCACAGCCCTTTGGGGTAGAGAATTCTAAACATTCACAAACCTCTGAGTGAAAATATTCCGCCTCATCTCAGTCTTAAATGGTCGCCCGCTTATCCTCAGACAGTGACCCCTAGTTCTAGAATCTCCAACCAGGAGAAACTGCCTCTCGGCATCTACCCTGTCACTCCCCCTCAGTGTCTTATCTGTTTCAATAAGATCACCTCTCATTCTTCTAAACTTCTGAGAGTACAGACCCAATCTACTCAGTCTCTCCTCAGTGTCAACTGTGGCTCAGTGGGTAGCACACTCGCCTCTGTGTCAGAAGGTTGCGTGAGTGCTGCACTGTTGGAGGTGCTGTCTATTGGATGAGACATTAAGCTGAGGACCTGTCTGCTCTGTCAGGTGGGCAACAACAACAACAACTTGTATTTATATAGCGGCTTTAACAGAATAAAACGTCCCAAGGTGCTTCACAGGAGTGTGTTAAGATAAAACAAACACATTTCACACCGAGCCACATAAGAAATTGCGGCAGACTTGGTCAAAAAAGTAGGTTTTAAGGAGCGTCTTAAAGGAGAAAAGAGAGGCAGAGAGGTATGGGGGAGGAGTTCCAGAGCTTGGGGCCCAGGCACGGGCACCAATGGTTGAGCACTTATAACCAGGGATGCTCAATTGAGCAGAGTTTGAGGAGTGCAGGCATCTTGGGGGGTTGTGAGGCTGAAGGAGATTATAGAGATAGGGAGGGGCATGGCCATGGAGAGATTTGTTAAGGGATTGATTATTTGGACTTTATTTTTTCTGTCCTTCTGCACATGCATCCTGTGAAGAATTTGCCTCCGATGTCTCCCGCCAAATCGGAAGTTCCAGGACCGGACGTGTGGCCCCGAACCGGAAGGAGGATCCTGCAATCATTCCGACCACGTTCCCCAAGCGACCACCGACCGGGATCTGATCCTCCGGAGGGCTTCGAGCGACGGGGGAGAGAGAGAGTGAGAGTGCCTGGTGAGGTGGGAGAAGAGAGAGCGAGAGAGAGAGAGCCTGGTGGGGTGGGAGGAGAGAGAGAGAGAGAGCCTGGTGGGGGGGGGGCGTGGAGAGATAGAGAGAGACATTGGGCGGGGTGGGGGGAGGGGAGAGAGAGAGAGAGAGAGAGAGAGCCCGGGTGTTGGTGGGGGCGGGGGAGGGGGGCGGGAGAGCGAGAGGGAGAGAGAGAGAGAGAGCGCCTGGGGGTGGGGGATGAGAGAGAGAGCGAGCCTGGGAGGCGGTTGGAGAGCGAGAGAGCGAGCCTGGGGGTGGAGAGAGAGAGAAAGCAAGAGAGAGAGCCTGGGTTCAGGGGGGTGGGGGTGAAAGAGAGAGGGACTGGGGGTGAGGGGGGAGAGAGAGAGCGAGACTGGGGCTGAGGGGGGAGAGAGAGAGAGACTGGGGGACGGGGGAGGGAGAAAGCCTGGGGAGATGAGGGGGATTGAGAGAGAGAGCCTGGAAGGAAGGGATGGCGTGAGAGAGAGCCTGGGGGTGGGGTAAGTGGGGTGGAGAGAGAGCATGGGGGGAGGTAGAGAGAGAGCCTGGGAGAGAGAGAGAACCTGGGCGGGGACGGGGACGAGTGGGGGATGGATAGAGCGAGAGCGTAGCGGGGAGAGAGAGAGAGAGAGAGAGAGAGAGAGTGCCTGGGGGAAAAGAGAAAGATCACTTTGGGGAGAGAGAGAGCCTGGAGGGTAGGCGGGGAGGGAAAGATAGAGAGAGCCTGGGGGAGAGAGTGCCTGGGGGAGAGAGTGAGAGAGAGAGCCTGGCGAGAGAGAGAGAGATAGAGAGAGACTGGGGGAGAGTATGATAGAGAGAGCCTTGGGGGAGGGAGAGAGAGAGCCTGGGGGAGAGAGAGAGCGAGCCCGGAGAAGGGGATGGAAGATATAGAGAGGGAGGGGGGAGGAAGTGGTAGTGAGTGACGGGATGGGGGTGAAGAAAGAGACACGGGGGGATCGGAGGGGAGAGAGGACCTTCCAATCCAGAAGTTACGACAGTGTCACTATTCACTTCATACCCAATTAACCCGTTCACAATCCACACACAATACCCCATCTAAGGCGGGGGGAGGTGAGGCAGCACTTGCAATGGGGGTAACTGACTTTGGCTGGGGGAGGGACACACTTGCGTTGGGGTCAGGGAGTTCAGCTGGCACTTGGTGGTTTCTGGAGAGATCTAACCTCTGTGGCTTCTGGAAGTCAAAGTGGATCGAGTACAATTTGCAAAGTCAGTGAGAGCTTGGGCTGGGCAGTCCCAGTTACACATTCCAGAGAAACTTCAGGGTGTGGCTTATCCTCCAAGTGGACCAATCAGAGACAAGCGTGGCTATTTTTACAGTACAAATAAAAGCATCCATTTGTAAACAAGGATGAGGATTTTGAAATCGAGGCATTGCCAATGCAGGTCGGTGAGCACATGATTAATGGGTGAGCGGGACTTGGTGCGAGTTAGGACATGGGCTGCCGAGTTTTGGAATGAGCTCAAGTTTACGGAGGGTAGAACGTGGGAGTCCAGCGAGGAGTGCACTGGGGTAGTCAAGTCCAGAGGTGACAACGGTATGGATGAGGGTTTTAGCAGCAGATGATCTGAGGCAGGGGCGGAGACGGGCAATGTTATTGAGGTGGAGAAAGGCGGGTTTAGTAAGGCCACAGATTGTTTCATAGGATTTTTAACTTTTCTATTACTCTTTACTGCTAAACATCTTGTTCAACCCCTCTCCCCTGTCTCCACCACACTCACCTCTAATAACAAGTGAGAGGAGCTCATGGGCTTCTTTGTCACAATGATTTAGACCATCCAATCAGCTGCATGTGTCAGTTCCCTTCCTTCCCCAGCCCACCGGGCCAAAACTCCTATGAGGTTCCTCCCTAACCAAGCCCTGAACTCACATCTCTCTCCAGTTTCTCTCTGATCAACCCTCCTGACCTCTCAACACTCATCTCGTCCATAAGACCCACTTCCTGCACCCTTGACCCTATGCCCACTAAACTGCTGACCACCCAACTTCCTTTTCTGGCTTCCATGTTTGCCGACATTATTGACGGATCTCTCTCCTCAGGTACTGTCCCCCTCTCCTTCAATTCTGCCGTCATCACCCTCTCCTCAAAAAAACAGTCCTTTACCCCACTGTACATGCAAGCTACCATCGCCGCATGACTTCACCGATTTTCCGCAGCAACTTATGCCCTGTTTCTTCCCATTTCACCTGTTTATCTACATCTTCCTGAACATTTCTACTATCCTCTTCACTGTTTACTCATTCGAAACTTTGTGCCATCTGCAAACTTTGAAATTATGCGCTCAATACATAAGCCCAGATCGTTAATATACATCAAAAAGAGTAGGGGTCCCAATACTGACCCCTGGGGAATAACACTGTATACTTCGTTCCAGTCTGATAAACAAGCATTCAGCACTACTCTCTGCTTTCTGTCTCTTTGCCATTTTTGAATCCATGCTTCAATTTTGATAACAAGTCTGTTATGAGGCACTTTATCAATCACCTTTGAGATTGTAACAAAAAAAAATTATACTTTGGCTAGTTTGTATTTTGGTCAGAATCCTTACATTTTGGTTCTTGTTTTGCCATGCACATTGTGGTCCTTTTGATACCGAGTTCCTTGGCATATTCATCACCATACCAGACCAGCAGTTCGCACCGAGGAGGAACAGGCTTGCAGGTCCGGTAATAAATTTTGCCACAGTGCTGAAAGGGTACAAGGTTCTGTTCCTCCTCCTTTCTGGCACAGTTAACAAATCTGGAACATAACAAATAAATATTTAATATTTGAGTCAGAAGTTTGTTGATTCAATTCCCACTCCAGGAACTTGAACACATAAACCTCTCTGCCTTCTTAATTGGACATAAAAGAGCCATGGCACTATTTCGAAGAGCAGGGAGTTATCCCTGGTGCCATGGCCAATATTTATCCTTCAATCAAAACAACAAAAACAGTTCTCTGATCATTATTACATTGTTGTTTGCAGAGTTGGCTGTGTGCAAGTTGGCTGTTGCGATTGCCACATTATAACAGTGACGACAGTCCAAAAGTATGTCATTGGCTGCAATGTGCTTTGAGACGTCAGGTAGTCGTGAAAGGCATGATGGAAATGCAAGCCTTTCTTCATTTCAGTGGACAAAAATAAGTTAAAATTTTATTTGAATTGAATTGAATGAAAAGCATATTAGAATAGTATTTTGGAATGACAGGACATGTCCCCAGCCACGGACAAATTTCAACTTGCTGTGGGGAGCGGAGACCAATCGCTTCAGTGTAGATGCAAAAGATAATAGGTCAGAAATTGCAGTCGGGGGCTTCCCGTGGGCGAATGCCTCCAACCAAATTTTTTTTAACGAAAGTACCTGGTGGCCCAGGAGGAATAATCACTTCCGATCCGAGGCCGAGATGTGCAGCCCAGAGCAGAGGCCCTTGCAACCCTGGAGCTTATGTGCAACCTGGGATCACATAGGCCTGGACCACCAATGATAATAGTGTATTCTCATTGATCGTAATGGTGGGTTTCGTTTGTACAAGCTGCATTACTATCAATGAGATAACCCCCAAAAACACAGAAACACAAGTCATAAATTTACAATAAACACCTCACATATTTAAAATTCATGGAAATTGAATGAAATATTTTTGAAAAAAAATTGTTTTTTTGAATTAAAAAAAATATTTTAATGAGGTTAACAATAAACTTATCTTTATGGCAAGGTGTTTAATATCAACATTATTGATACAATTTATCTTTTAAAACTCTTATGCTGGTAAAAGGCCTTACATTTGCTTTTTCCAGCCGTAAGAATTTTAAGGACAGTTGCTGGGCAGGAGGTGGGCAAATAGCCCAACTCTCCACCCGTGAAGGCCCTTCCCCAGGTTTCGTGCGATCTGTCAACAGAAACTTTCACAGATCGCAAGTGAGGGCTTTTGGTGAATGAGCTTCACGTTCCTAAACCCGAATCTTGCGGGGCCTCTTCAGCTGCATGCACACATCGTACACACCCCCGGAGAGGATGCAATTTATGGCCCAATGTCCCCGATATTTCCAGGGAGGAAGCAGGGGGAGAGTGTGATGGGGACGGGGGGGATGCGCAGAGGCCCAGAAATACGGGTTTCCCAGATCCAGCTGAATTTAACGCCGAGAGCTGATTTAAAATGTTGTACTCGGTTTCCCGGCCACACCACCCAGAATGAGAGGCTGACTGTCTGTTGGGCGGATATTGTCCTGGATGATCAAATGAAACGGGAGAAATTATCTTCCTCATCTGTTACTGTCTTGTGATCCTCACACTATGCTATCAGTCTTGCCTCACCTCATCCAATTTGATGTTGATTCATCCTTCGCATCAATGTATTCAAAATGCTTGTTGGATTTACTGATCTGGAGAAAGCTTTTTTGTTAAAGACTGAATTAATAAAAATTTTAAAAGCAACTTTATCTTTATTTTAGCCTGTGATCAGCCTTAACAAGTATTACAAGATTGTTGTACAGTTGCGCTCTACTTCTTTTCGTATTAACTGACCATCTCCTTACCTGTTTTCTGTGATTATACCTTTGCATCAGGATGCTCTAATCAGCAAAATGGCTTGGACTGAAATAGAAACATAGAAACATAGAAAATAGGTGCAGGAGTAGGCCATTCGGCCCTTCTAGCCTGCACCGCCATTCAATGAGTTCATGGCTGAACATTCAACTTCAGTACCCCATTCCTGCTTTCTCGCCATACCCCTTGATCCCCCTAGCAGTAAGGACCTCATCTAAATGTTGTGGCACAGGAACTATAAAAATAGAATGGAGCTGAAATTTTTTTGGAATCAGTGTACAGTCGGCAAAGGTCCCTGAATTACTGTATTGTCAGAGTGCCCAGATTTGTATTTGACAAATACTGTTCAATACATTCTGAAACTAGAAATGATGAGAGTTGGTTAAGGTCTCCTCACTCTCCTCTGTCCATAAATACAATGACAGCAGGCTCTGGGAATCTCCTGGAACGGCTTTAATTGGAGAATACCTGAATTAGACAGCGGGACTGGATCAATCAGACTATGAACAAAGTGCAAGGGACTGGAATGTAGACTCATTCTTAGTTGACCTTGGCTCCAGTTCAAAGTCATTGGATTAAAATGATAACAGCTACAAGGCCATCCATTACCAAGAGTCTCTGTTCCTCAAACACACGAATGGGGAATCAATATAAGAATGCAATTGACATCGGCCGAGAAATTGGATTAGGCCTGAAAATGGGAGATGGCAGAACGAAGCGTGATGTGCCTGCGCCTGTTCAAAGTAGTGCAGACAGCCTGTAAAATTCATGCTGCCTCATTATAATGATTGTAGCACTTATCTCAGGGCTAAACATGCTGCTGATTGGCTGAGCCCGGAACAGGGGCATCAGTATCGTGTGTTGTCTGCTGACCAATGAAGTTTGGACTTGGCTCTCTGCACGAATAAACGGTGACATGCATTGTTGCAGAGACACCTCATTGTCATTGTGGAGAAAGCCATGGCCGAACAGCCAAGAGAAACAGCAAGGAGATTTTCTGAGGCTGCTGGTTCGGTTGCAGGAGGCGGTTGAGTTCTGTGACGACTTCCTCGGTGAAGCCAAGCCTCCTAATACTCTGCTCCTGCCGAAGCGCAGGTGGGAGGAATGCTCTTTGACGACTCTAAGTGGGTAAGGCCTCTTGTTGAGAGCTCTCCTGCCCCTCCCTCTTTGAGCACCTTGTTCTCTTCTTTGCTGCCTCTGCACCATTTCCGTCATACTTGAGCATCAGGAGGACTGCAAGTAGAGACCCCATGACTGGGAGCAAGTGGTGTGAGCAGAAGCCTTTAAATGAGAAGCAAGGTGTTCTCCACTTGCAGCAACACTGCCCGTCACCTCAACAACTTTAAATAACTGTAGAAAGCTCCAAACAGTTGCAGACACAGTGACAGAGTCAGGACAATCAAACAGCAAGTCAGCTGCAAGTTGTTGATGATCTTTAAATATCGCTGCTGGCGCTCCTTCCTGCTGCTGAACACATGGTCAGCTGGTTGTGATGAGGAGAGGGCGCAAAATGGAGCGGCAACGTCGACAATGGCAGATATTGTGTCAAATCAGCGTTCCTCACTCACTGATGTCAAGATCTGCCTCATCTAACTATCTGGAGCGAGCACAGTCAATGGCAGCACTACCAACCTCCTGAAAATGGCGGCACCTGCAGGACCCAGCGGAAGCGAGGCAGCGGCCATTTGTTCAGCATAAACCGATCATAATGACCAGCACTCGAGCTCTGAATTTCACTGCCACAGAGTTTGGACATAGCAGCTTGAAGAGATTTTTGTCTGTGTGGTGAGTGCGATTTTTTCCCCAGCACTGAAACTATCAGCCCTGGGGAAGGTGCTGTTAACTTTGATACACCTTTGGTCTCAGTGGTGAGAATTGCAACTGTTTCCCCTGTGGGGGTGTTTAGTGGGTTTCAGTCAGATAGAGACATGTTTGCTTTCTCCCTTCCTGATGGTGGTGATTCATGTTTGGGTCGTTCCGTGGCTGCTGCCAACCCGAAAATAAACACACCCAGTAATCCATTCTTCATTTGTGAACATTTCCATGTGTTGGCAGGCTTGTTGAACACAAGAGGCATCACAGCAAAGACTAATTCTATCTTCACTCGCTGGCGACTTACCAATAGGACTCACTGAGTAGCAACACGGAATGGAAACCTTGGATAATTTATAGAAAATAAATTCCAAGAGGTACAACTTTTCTTTTATAAAATAGGGACATTGATGATCATTAACCGCACATGCATATCCACTGACAGCAGCTGCTTGTTCATTTGATATTACTCCTTCATAGGGTCCAAAGTGCATGCCTTTGGGAATAACCTGCCCTTCATTCCATACACCAAGACCAGCTTTTCGAATTTTTGAGGTCGCAATGCTGAGACCATCCGGAATAGTTAAACGTGCTCTGTCTGGCTGACTGGATTCAACCATCGTGTCCTTTATGAACACTGGAGGACCATGCACAGGGCATTCCTCAATAAAAAATGTCTCGCAATCTTCACAAACTAACATAAAATACAAATTAAAGATGGATCAGTGTCTCAGTTCATTGTTCAGTGATCATTGAAGTGAATGGGTCCAGGACTGAGGAAGGATAGATTGTCTATCATAGATATGAACTTCCTCATTTTTTGATTGCAATTTAGTCTGCTCATACAGGTACAATATTTCCGTGATCTATCAGCTGAGGAAAACAATTGGGACATCTTCCCTCGATGAAAATTACACGCACGAGTGCCAGTCAGATCTTCCCTCACTCTGTTGTTTTCAGGGGCTTGTTCTGTGTGACATGTCTGGTTCTTTACTCCAAGAAGGCAGTACTGCCCTCAATTAACAAGAGCAATGCAAAAACTGGCAACAATATCGCCAAGCTGTGCCACACCAGATAAGATTAGGAGTGGGCAGGAAGGGAATTTTTCACAAAGAGGCTGAATTATTTCCTTTTGCTTTAGCTTCCTCATTCTTTGAATGAATTTCAAGCTGCATATCCAGTTAGCAAAGTCCCTCGAAACCATCAGGCAAATCACTCTTGGGGACACTGCCACTTCTCAATTTTGACCTTTCAGTTATGTCATTCAAATCTTTCCACACGCCTTCAGAACTATGCTGCTTCCCAACTTAATTCTGACTGTATTGTTAATTGTTTGGAGATGGTCATTGCTTGCATTTCATAAGTTTGAATGTTGGCTGCCGCTTGTCAGCCCGAGCTTGGATGTTGTCCAGGTCCTGCTGTAGGCTGGCATAGGATGCTTCACAACCTTAGACAAGGAGCTGCTATTCCCTATAATCAGGGGCCAATAGTTTATTATTACTGAACGTCCTATTCTATTTTATTACAACATTCCAGAATTATCATCAATAGTTTGGGATCATATTTGTGATTGTTCTTTTTCAATAAGGAAAAGCTATCGTTGCCTGTTTGTGGGCAAACACAGGCCTGCAGTCCTGTTCCACCACTCTGACATGCTATATTGCTCCACCAATCCCCTGGTCAACCAAGACCATGTGTCATCACACCAAAACACCCAATACATTATTCCTGCCCTGAGGAAATGGATAGGTTACTGTGCACATATACAGGTAATCATCGTCACAAAGTTCCATTTCTTCAGTGTGAACTTTTCTCTCTCTATTTCTTAAACTGCTTTCAGTCTCTTTGGTTGTTTCTTCATTTGCTGAACCCAAAATCTTTCCAGTGCAGAAAACTGTGGAGTAAATTGAAATGATCATGAACAAAAATTCAATCAATTAATTGTAATATTCTTGCATGTAATGTTTGTTTTTTGTTGAACAGGAGATGCTGAAGTTATTTACATAATAATGTCAGACATTGTGTTAATATGAATTTAATGACTACTGTATTAATAATGTTATCAACATAGAGCATCTCTTCCTCATTAAAACACCCTCAATTATTCAAAATAAAAATAATTTACTGAAATCTTTTATTCTGGGCCAAATACCTTTATTGGATTCACTACGAGCTTCACTTTCACAAACCAAGGTACCAGTTTCTCTGTTGATCTTTTTAAGTGAAAATGTCTCTTCCATAACTGAGGCTGTGTCCTCAGTGAAGCCCCTGAAAACTTCATCTTTATTCTCTTCTGAATGAGGCGCCATCTGCGATCGGGATTTTTGGTTCTGAAATGGAGAATGTGATGTAAAACTTTACCTCACAGCTCCTGAATTAGAGAATAGCCGCCTCAAGACTGACTGTGTTACCAAAGGGATTATGCACAAGGTAATGTATCTGGGCTGGATTTTCGGTTATCTATAGCCTCAGTTAGTGGCCAAAGGGGGTGTTAATGCGAGCGTTAGAGTTTAGCGCCTGGGTGCGCAGCTTTTAGTGCCCCGACGTAAAATTCATTAGATGCTCTCCGGGGGCACAAACCATTAGTGCCTGCCTGCTGACGATCACTCCGATCATGACATATTCTTGGTACAACGTGCATGCTTGCACCCCAATCAGTAAATTCAGTCACTGAGTGCCCGGCAATAACAATGTCTGGAAAAACAGTCGGTACAGTCTTACAGAGTCGTTAACTGGTGGCTACTTAAACGGATGAACATAAGAACATAAGAACTAGGAACAGGAGTAGGCCATCGAGCCCCTCAAGCCTGCTCCGCCATTCAACAAGATCATGGCTGATCTGGCCGTGGACTTAGCTCCACTTACCCGCCCGCTCCTCGTAACGCTTAATTCGTTATTGGTTAAAAATCTATCTGCGCTTTCCTCAGAAGACACAGTCAGTGCAAAGTTTACACAAAGCACGGTGTATGAGGCTTGTTATTTGCAGCAGCTCAGAAACATAATGGTCGAGGTTGAAACTAAGTAATTATGAAAATTTAATGGGTGCATTACTGCGCCGTGCCTTTAGGGATCGTCTTTTCCCAGGATCTGATTTGCAGTTCTGCGCTTGCGCATTGGGTCTGCAAGATGTATGGTCCAAACTTTCGTTATCGGCCTCCCAACTCTGGTGTGCAACGGCTGATTTATCGCCCCTGTCAGCTCGGGAATGATTCTGTCGAATTTCTGGGCGAGAGACACAAACTTTTTCTAGGTGTTAAAAGTACCGCAAAAGAGGCGTTTCCGATTTCTCCCCCTTGTCTAATGTTTATCTCCATAAGTTCTTGTAGCGTATTTCTGAAACAAAGCTACCCGACTATCCATTGGAGAAAAGCAGTCGCTCCCCAGTGTAGTACTGGGTAACACGTATCAGAAAGTTTCCATGTTTGATACTGGACTTCTGTGTTGAGTTCTCTGATCTTATGTTCTTAAAAACAGTGGAGTTTGATAGAGACTTGGGAGTTCAGGTAAATACATTATTAATTTGTCATGAACAGTCACAGAAAATAATTAAAAAGGCAAATTGAATCCTGGCCTTTATCTCGAGGACTAGAATTCTAAGGGGGTAGAAGTTACGTTGCAGCTATACAGAACCCTGGTTAAATCATATCTGGATTGCTGTGAGCAGTTCTGGGCAACACACCTCAGGAAGGATATATTGGCCTTGGAAGCAGTGCAGTGTACGTTTACCAAAATGATATCAGGACTTCAAGGTTTAAGTTGCAAGGAGAGATTACACAAATTAGGGTTGTATTCCCTCGAATTTAAAGGTTAAGGGGTGATATGATCGATATTTTCAAGGTATTAAGGGGAAGAGATCAGTTAGATAGAGAGAAACTAGGATTCTGGGACCGGGGTGCATCGTCTAAAGGTACAGCAGTTATAATGAGTGACTTTAATATGCACATAGATTGGGCTAGCCAAACGGGAAGCAATACGGTGGAGGAGGATTTCCTGGAGTGCATAAGGGTTGGTTTTCCAGACCAATATATCAAGGAAGCAACTAGTGGGGAAGCCATCTTAGACTGGGTGTTGTGTAATGAGAGAGTATTAATTAGCAATCTCGTTGTGCGAGGCCCCTTGGGGAAGAGTGACCATAATATGGTGGAATTCTGCATTAGGATGGAGAATGAAAGTTAATTCAGAGACCATGGTCCAGAAATTAAAGAAGGGTAACTTTGAAGGTATGAGGCGTGAATTTGCTTAGATAGATTGGCAAATGATACTTAAGGGGTTGACTGTGGATGGGCAATGGCAGACATTTAGAGACCGCATGGATGAACTACAACAATTGTACATTCCTGCCTGTCGTAAATATAAAACAGGGAAGGTGGCTCAACCGTGGCTATCAAGGGAAATCAGGGATAGTATTAAAGCCAAGGAAGTGGCATACAAATTGGGCAGAAATAGCAGCGAACCCGAGGACTGGGAGAAATTTAGAACTCAGCAGAGGAGGACAAAGGGTTTGATTAGGGTAGGGAAAATGGAGTACGAGAAGAAGCTTGCAGGGAAGATTAAGGCGGATTGCAAAAGTTTCGATAGATATGTAAAGAGAAAAAGGTTAGTAAAGACAAACGTAGGTCCCCTGCAGTCAGAATCAGGAGAAGTCATAACGGGGAACAAAGAAATGGCAGACCAATTGAAAAAGTATTTTGGTTCGGTATTCACTAAGGAGGACACAAACAACCTTCCGGATATAAAAGGGGTCAGAGGGTCTAGTAAGGAGGAGGAACTGAGGGAAATCTTTATTAGTCGGGAAATTGTGTTGGGGAAATTGATGGGATTGAAGGCCGATAAATCCCCAGGGCCTGATGGACTGCATCCCAGAGTACTTAAGGAGGTGGCCTTGGAAATAGCGGATGCATTGACAGTCATTTTCCAACATTCCATTGAATCTGGATCAGTTCCTATCGAGTGGAGGGTAGCCAATGTAACCCCACTTTTTAAAAAAGTAGGGAGAGAAAACAAGGAATTATAGACCGGTCAGCCTGACCTCAGTAGTGGGTAAAATGATGGAATCAATTATTAAGGATGTCATAGCAACGCATGTGGAAAGAGGTGACATGATAGCTCCAAGTCAGCACGGATTTGTGAAAGGGAAATCATGCTTGACAAATCTTCTGAAATTTTTTGAGGATATTTCCAGTCAAGTGGACAAGGGAGAACCAGTTGGTGTGGTATATTTGGACTTTCAGAAGTCTTTCGACAAGGTCCCACACAAGAGATTAATGTGCAAATTTAAAGCACATGGGATTGGGGGTAGTGTGCTGCCGTGGATTGAGAACTGGTTGTCAGACATGAAGCAAAGAGCAGGAGTAAATGGGTACTTTTCAGAATGGCAGGTAGTGACTAGTGGGTTACCGCAAAGTTCTGTGCTGGGGCCCCAGCTATTTACATTGTACATTAATGATTTAGACGAGGGGATTAAATGTAGTATCTCCAAATTTGCGGATGACACTAAGTTGGGTGGCAGTGTGAGCTGCGAGGAGGATGCTATGAGGCTGCAGAGTGACGTGGATAGATAAGATGAGTGGGCAAATGCATTGCAGATGAAGTATAATGTGGATAAATGTGAGGTTATCCACTTTGGTTGTAAAAACAGAGAGACAGACTATTATCTGAATGGTGACAGATTAGGAAAAGGGGAGGTGCAACGAGACCTGGGTGTCATGGTACATCAGTCATTAAAGGTTGGCATGCAGGTACAGCAGGCGGTTAAGAAAGCAAATGGCATGTTGGCCTTCATAGCGAGGGAATTTAAGTACAGGGGCAGGGAGGTGTTGCTACAGTTGTACAGGGCCTTGGTGAGGCCACACCTGGAGTATTGTGTACAGTTTTGGTCTCCTAACTTGAGGAAGGACATTCTTGCTTTTGAGGGAGTGCAGCGAAGATTCACCAGACTGATTCCCGGGATGGTGGGACTGACGTATCAAGAAAGATTGGATCAACTGGGCTTGTATTCACTGGAGTTCAGAAGAATGAGAGGGGACCTCATAGAAACGTTTAAAATTCTGACGGGTTTAGACAGGTTAGATGCAGGAAGAATGTTGCCAATGTTGGGGAAGTCCAGAACCAGGGGTCACAGTCGAATGATAAGGGGTAAACCATTTAGCACCGAGATGAGGAGAAACTTCTTCACCCAGAGAGTGGTGAACCTGTGGAATTCTCTACCACAGAAAGTAGTTGAGGCCAATTCACTAAATATATTCAAAAGGGAGTTAGATGAAGTCCTTACTACTAGGGGGATCAACGGGTATGGCGAGAAAGCAGAAAGGGGCTACTGAAGTTACATGTTCAGCCATGAACTCATTGAAGGGCAGTGCAGGCTAGAAGGGCCGAATGGCCTACTCCTGCACCTATTTTCTATGTTTCTATGTTTCTCTGTTTCTAAAATTAGATTCAGTCCTTTCAGGAGTGAAATTAGGAAAGACTTCTACACACAAAGGGTGGTAGAAGTTTGGAGCTCTCTTCCGCAAAGGGCTATTGATGCTAGATCAGTTGTTAACTTTGCATTAGAGTTTGCTGGCATTTTGTTAGTTAAAGGTATTAAGGGATCGGGGCCAAAAGACTGGTATATGGAGACAGGCCGTGGATTAGCCAAGGTCTCATTGAATGGAGGAACACTCTTGCTCCGATATTGCCAAACAATTATATACGGTGCCCACAAAGCTACGTGCATGCAGTCGATGGCACCCTGCGCCATGGGTAAAAATCCACTTTTGTGGCAAAGTCACATGCAAACTCCGTCTGATTCTCTCTGGTATGTGAGTTGTTTACCTATGGAATTCCGACCGCAGAGAGCTGTTGATGCCAGTTCATTGGATATATTCAAGAGGGAATTAGATATGGCCCTGAAGGCTAAGGGGATCAGGGCTATGGAGAGAAAGCAGGAAAGGGGTAGTGAAGGAAATATCAGCCATGATCTTATCGAATGGCGGTGCAGGCTCAAAGGGCCGAATGGCCTACTCCTGCACCTATTTTCTATGTTTCTATGTTTAAGACAATGAAGTCCCCTTTCCTGCCATTAAGAGCTTCTGTCACCTCTCTTATGCAGCAGTGGACAGCGAACTGTGACATGTTAAAGATGTTACCTGCTCAAGCCTGGGAAGTTCCTGACACAAAAAGTGATGGCCATGGTCACCTGCTCATCCACTGGAAGCACTATCTTTGCCCTGGAGTGAGGCTGCAGCTCTAGTTGTAAGAGGTGGAAGAGTTCTGTGAGAACCTCCTTTGTAAACTGCAGATGCAATTGACACTGCTCCTGGCTCAGGTTGAGGGAAGAGAATTTCAGTCGGAAGGCCCTAGGTGGGTACAGCCACCTGCTGAGAGCTCACCCTCTGTGAGCAGCTTGTTCTCTTCTTCGCTGCCTCTGCTCCATCTCACTGTCATGTGGCAGGGGGATGACAATTACAGCAAGCATGACTGGGAGAAAGTGGTCTGACCAGCAGCCTTGATTTCAGAAGCAAGGCCTTCTCCAATTGCAACTCAACAACTTTGAAAAATGCTTCAAACAGTTCTCCAAACTTACACCAGGCAGCAGAAATCAAAAAGCTAGTCACCTGAAAATTGTTGATGATGCTTTTAAATATTGCTGGTGGGGGATACTTCCTGCTGCTGAACACATGTTTAGCTGTGCAAGGTTAAGAGAGGGAGATTGCTTCAGTGAAGATGATGAAAATGGCAGCGTGGCATCACATCAGCGTCACATGGCGCGTCCTCCTCAGTTTCGGCTGCCCCCAAAAGTTTGTCACCATCGTCCTCCTGTTCCAGGACAACATGCTAGCTGTGATCCTGATCAATGGATCCACTACAGACCCAATAAATTTCCGGACCAGGGTCATGCAGGGCTGCGTCATTGTGCCAACGCTCTTCTCGATCTTCCTTGCTGCAATAATCCATCTCATGCTCAACAAGCTCCCCGCTGGAGTGGAACTAAACTATGGAACCAATGGGAACCTTTTCAACCTTGGTCGCCTCCAGGCTAGATCCAAGGTCGTCCCATCCTCAGTCATCGGACTAAAGTAAGCAGACGACGCTTGCGTCTGCGCACATTCAGAGGCTGAACACCAAGCCGTTGCCAACAGCTCCACCGAGGCGTACGAAAGCATGGGCCTTACACTAAACATCCATGAGAGAAAGGTCCTCCGCCAACCTGACCCTGCCACAGAGCACTGTCCCTCGGTCATCAAAATCGATAGCGTGTCCTTGCACAATGTGGACCACTTTCCATATCTCGGAAACCGACTATCAGCAAGGTCAGACATAGACAACGAGGTCCAACACCGCCTCCAGTGTGCCAGTGCAGCCTTCGGTCGCCTGAGGAAGCGAGTATTCCAAACCAGGACCTCAAATCTGGCACCAGGCTTAAGGTCTACAGGGCTGAAGTGATACCCATCCTCAGAGATGTGGACCATGTGCAGTTGATACCTCGAAGTGCTGGAGAAATATCACCAGGCTGCTTGCACAAGATCCTGCAAATCCACTGGGAAGATAGATGCATCAATGTCAGTATTCTCGATCAGACCAACATCCCCAGCATCGAAGCACTGACCACACTCGACCAGCTCCATTGGGTGGGCCACACCATCCACATGCCCGGCACGAGATTCCCAAAGCAAGCGCTCTATTCGGAACTCCGACACAGCATATGAGCCCTAGGTGGGCAGAGGAAACGTTTTAGGGACACCCTCAAAGCCTCCTTGATAAAGTGTAACATCCCACCGAAACCTGTGAATCCCTGGCCCAAGACCGCCCTAAGTGGAATAAGAGCATCTGGAAGGGCGCTGAGCACCTCGAGTCTCGTCGCAGAGAGCATGCAGAAAACAAGTGCAGACAGCAGAAGGAGCGTGTGGCAAACCAGACTCCCCACCCACCCTTTCATTCAACGACTGTCTGTCCCACCTGTGACAGAGACAGTAATTCTGTATTGGACTTTGCAGTCACCTGAGAACTCACTTTTAGAGTGGAAGCAAGTGTTCCTCGACCTCGAGGGACTGCCTATGATGATGAGAATATCTACCAGTTTGTTACCATCTCGACATATTAGTCTGATAGTTTATATTCACACTGAATTACCTTTCTGTATTCTCTTTCTTAGGCTTCTTGGCATCTTCATTCTTCAAGGAAGGCTTAAGCATTCTCACCGCTTTAAAAAAAAGTAATAAGTCAGTGCCTATTTAGATAATCTCAGAATTGAGTTTATTTATTATGTTAACAGAATGACAATTCTAAAAATATCGAGCGTATTCCAGGCTAAAGAAGAATCAACACATTCTGCTGATGAAATTTAAAAAAAGAAAACTTCCATTAAATATATATTCCAGTCAGGAAAAGTATCAGACAATTTACTTTTTTATCCAGCTCTCCAAAATGTCAAAGTAACTGCTTCCTGACAGCAAATATGTACTAATTGCTGGGCAAACTTGTTGTAATCTGGATTTTAAAACACATTTAATATTTTAACAAAGAAAACAATATCAATTTACGTGGTGGGTTTTTCACAAGAACTATAGGCGTCCAGTCCTCATCTGAATCGCTTAATTCATACACACAGGGTTGACGTCCCCTGCTACATCTCGACATGAATGCTGGTTTTGGTACATTCAATCCTGTGAAAATTAAAATATTCCAATTATCTGCAGCTGATCATTGCTTATTTCATTTGGCTTAACTTCCTGAGCAATACAGAGGCTTTTCTTCCATCTGTCGATCCTGAACTTAGTCAGCCCAGACTAATCAGATGAAAAGGAGCTTTTATGTTATGCTGAGGTGTTGGGAGCACAGCACTCAGGCCCAGGATTTCGAAGAGTCTTCTTCTCACAGTTTTTCTTTAGTAATATGTCACTGATCCCTATTGCATCCATTGGAAAGTCCAAAGGAAGGAGATTTACATTTGTGACAGCTGACGATCACTTTGAGGACCAAAGGAACGGCAGGCTAGTGATGGCCTCTGAGATCCTGAATTTACTTCCCTTATCTAATATTCATTGCTTTTATTCATGATTTAGTATTTAATGATAATAATTTGGTGGTTTAGCACAACGAATGGGAGGAAAGCCACACTGGATAGCGACCAGTCAAGATTTTTAAAGGGAACAAAAATGCAATCACTATTTTCCTTCCAGTTTCATTCATTTCTACATAAAATAAAATAGAACAGTACCCTTCTCTCCACCGCTGTTGGTTTAACACAATAACTCTGTTTTTGCTAACTCCAGTGACAGTGTCACTTTCTACAATGATATTGTAAATGCATTGAACATCAATGTGCTTATGATGCCACTGCATAGAGCAAACATTTTTTTTCATTGACGGGATGTGGGTGTCGCTGACAAGGCCCGCATGTTTTGCCCTTCAGAAGGTGGGGGTGAGATGCCATTTCAGAGGGCAGTTAAGAGTCAACCACGTTGCTGTGGGTCTGGAATCACATATCGGCCAGACCACGTAAGGATGGCAGATTTCCTTCCCTGAAGAACATTAATGAACCAGATGGGTGTTTATGACAATCTGGTAGATTCATGGTCACTGTTACTGACACTACCTTTTAAATCCAGATTTATTTAATTAACTGAATTTAAATTCCACAGCTACCAATGTGTGATTTGAAATCATGTGTCTGAATCATTAGTCCAGGCCTCTCGATTCCTGCTCCAGTAAGAGAACCGCTATGCTATCATTACCCTAACCAGGTCAATCCTTCCTTTTGTGTATGGGAGCATTGAGTTGTCGATCCAGGTTCCGAAATTCAGAGCCTCAGAGACCTGTTAATGACTGTTTGCGATGGCCATTCCTAAAAATCGAATGTCTGCTGCTTTGTGGTCAACAGGCTGCCCCAATCAGAATTAAGGTCGGGATTTTTTTTCCTGGACCCCATTCTGCCCAAGTAGATGAACCTCCCAATTAAAATCTGTTACTCACCGATCCATTTTAGCTCGCTCCAGTGATTCCCCGCCGCACGGTGCCACGGTGCCCCCAACAGGTTTATCTGGGCAGCGTGGCTGCCCTTAAATCGAGGGGCCAATGCCACAGCCGCAATGGAAGATTTTTGCTGGTCGATTTGCCAATCGGCTGATAAAATACTGGCCTGGTTTCAACCAACGGGCAAGCCTGGCACCCCCTCTTGGGTGTCAGGCCACTGGTCCGGCGGAGAACCCTTCCTCGTGACCCAGTGGCCAAAGTTAAAAAACAATTGAAACTCTCCCCTTTAACAGACGGGGGAGAGCGTGGTGACACACACGCTCCAAATAGCTTATTTGGTAAAATGTACAATCTAACACTGGAACAGGATCATACAGACCAGAAAGACCCATACCGATGACTGGTCTGTGCAGTTGGCTCATCTCAGCCACAGTGACAACAGAAATGTTGTAACTGGTCTCATTCAAGTTACCAAGAGGTAAAAATATCGGTCAACAATTTCACTCTTGGTCACTATCCAGTGTTTTTGCTGAAAAATACACATGTTCATCAGATAAAGTCAGGTTCAGGACCAGCTCCGCTGTCCACATCGCAAGCCTACTAACACTCAGACAGGATTTTTTGCTTTCACACTCCTGACCCTCACAAGCAGCGCATATTGGGAAATTCTGAACCTCAGCCTGTAACTTCACAGCCATTCATTTAATCTTCCGAGTATCACAGGCGAAGGATACTGACGTTCCTGATATGCATTCCTAATGTGTGCCAGGTGGTGAAATGGAAAATCCAGCCCAAATGTCTGACCTCATATGAGAATATCCACTTGAGTGTAATATTGGAAGCAATGTATGCCAGTACGTACCAAAGGTTTCAGGAGAGGAAGGGAAAATGTAGAAGGGATGAAATAAAATGATTTTGTACAAACCTATTGCAAGCATGGCTTCATCGTTCCGCTTCATATTCTTATAGCGGATCTTTTCCCATTCACATAGCTCTGCCCATTCATCTTTGGAAAAATGAATGGCAATGTCTTAAAACACGTCTGTCATCTGAAAAACAAATGAATGTGATTCCTGATACATCTAGGCATTAAAATATGTCATCTTCACAATCTACAGTTCTACAAATATTGGATTAACTACTCTGTCAGATCTGCCATTCTTTATAGGAATATCCTCTATGTGACGAGAATTGGCTGATACTAATCGCTGGTTGAAAATTATATAAAAGACAGCCTCCCTACAAAACACTTCAATGTCATGATGGTGTGGTTGTTGTCCATATGATCTTTGTACTATAGCGCACTAAAAATAAAGCTGGACTAGCACAAGTGTTGACTTGTTTTACCAAGAAAAGTACCTGGTACAGAAGAATAATCTATGCTTCTTTCATGCAAGTCCCTGAGAAAATATCTGAGTAGAGGCTGTCTCATAGACGAACAGGACTCTTCAGTAGTCATCATCTAAAGGGAAGCATCTGTTACCAGCTATATTGGTGAAGGAAGTAGCTATCGCAGAAATCATGAGAGAAGATTTTGTTCCTCCAACGATCTCCAATTCAAGAGCAGAGGCTGAACACATCTCTACCAGCTGGAACTTTTGAGAGACCACTGGCAACACAGGTTCTGGTGAAGGGGTATCACAACAAGAACAAAAACTTGTATTTAAATAGTTTCTTTAACGTAGTAAGATATCCCAAGGAGAGGAGCAACATGAATCAACATTTTACACCGAGCCACATGAGCAGATATGAAAGACAGGAAGACAGACTTGGATTTATGTCGTGCCTTTCACGTCGATCGGATGGCTCAAAGCGCTTTACAGCCAATGAGTATTTTTGGAGTGTAGTCACTGTTGTAATGAGGGCAGAACTCAGTCAAAGAGATAGGTTTTAAGGAGTGTATTAAAGGAGGAAAGAGAATTAAAGAAGTGGAGAGGTTTAGGAAAGGAATTCCAGAGCTCAGGGTCTTGGCAGCTGAAAGAACGGCCGCCAATGGAAGTGTCATGTATCCCACACGGTTACTGCTTGTACTATTACTATGTGTGCCACCAGAGGGCACCACAGTGGAAGACTTGCAGGGTACCTGTACAGGTGTGCCAGGCCGAGTGTAAAAGGCAGGCCACCAGGTGTGATCCTCACTCTGGAGTTATCAATAAAGGACTAAGGTCACGACAGTTCAAGTGCAACACATTGCCTCGTGGAGTCATTATCAGAGCATCCAATGACATAACAATTGGTGATGAGATTACGAACCGCTATGTGAACATGGCTAACCTTGGTACGTTGCAGCAGTTCGCCGATGGTGTTGATTAGAACGCCTTGGTGGAGAGGCTCGACCATTTCTTCATAGCAAATGACCTGGCAAGCGACAGTCCGGCCACACTGGCAGCTGAGCGCAGAGCTATCCTGGTAAACACTGTCTATGGCCTCGTCAGGGACTTGCTGGCACCAGCGAAGACAATGACCAAGACATGCGAGGAGCTTGTAACACTGATCGAAGAACAATTCAAGCCCAAAGAGAGCATTCTCATAGCCAGACACTGGTTTTACACACACCGATGGCCGAAAGGCTAGGGAATTGCGAAATATGCTTCAGACCTCAAGATGCTGCGGCACCGTATGATTTCAGCGATCACCTCACCGAAGCGCTCCGGGATATCTTTGTCATTGGAATCGGCCATGAGGGCCTTCTTCATGAGCTACTGTCTGTGGTTACACAGTCACACAGCAGAAGGCCATCTCCGTGAGCCAGGCATTCATGACCTCGATCTGCAGCTCTAGGCAGATGACTCATCCTTCTGACTCAAGCCCGGCAGGTAATGTGCACAGAGTGGCACCTTTTAGAGGCTGGACTGTAGAATGTGACCCTTCTCAGGGAAGAGAGAATAGGCCCCCGAGTCCCTTAACTCAAGAGTCCGCCGAGGGGGGCAGATGAACCGAGGCCGGGGCGATGCTCCAGTGGTGGAAATAGGCGGTCTTAGTGATAAAGTGGATATTTGGGAGGAACCTGATCTCGGGGTCAAATATGACTCATGATTGTTAACAGTCTGATTCAGCCTCAGGCAATTGCCAGGGTTCGGGCTGGAGTAGATGGCTCGAGAATGGAGTTTGTTGTGTGGACTGAAGATAATGGTTTTGGTCTTCCTAATATTTAGTTGCAGGAAAGTTCTGCTCATCTGGCACTGGATGTTTGATGAGCAATCTGACAAGTTAGACAGTGGAGGGGTTGAGAAAGGTGGTGGTGAGGTAGAGCAGGGTGTCGTCAAACTACATGTGGAACCTGACACTGTGATTTTGGATTATGTCGCACAGCAGCTTGGAGCGGAGAAATCGGAGTTGGCCAAGGCTGAACCCTTTGGGAACCCGAGAGGTAATGTTGTCAGAGCAGGAAGAGAAGTCATTGCATGCGATTCTCTAGCTATGATTAGATAGATACGAGTGGAACCAGGCAAGTGCAGTCCCACCCAGTTGGACGATGGTGGAGAGGCACCGGAGGAGGATAGTATGGTCAACTGTGTCAAAAGCTGGACACACGTCTGGAAAAACGATTTGAGATAGTTTACTTTTGTCATAGTCAGACAGAATGTCACAAATAACAAAGTACTTAGAATGACAAACAGAACACCTTCAGTCCAAGGTCACAAAAGGGAACCCTGGTGTAATCTGAGTCGCTTCATGCAAATGGAACATTAGTGTCTAAGGAACTGGTAGTTATCGAGACAATAACTTTCCTGGGGCTGTCCGCTACAAGGCACCTAGAAACGTTAAGGTCGGTTTTAGTTCGAAGGTGTTTCATAATTAATAGGGACTCTGAAATTCTTGGAACCTGTTCATAATATGAAGATAACCCATTGACAAATTGCAGCTAAGAGCCACAGCTTTATAAGGACTACAGCCAGACCCTCATTTCACACATGCATAGCCAAGTAAAGGCAAACACATGGCATTGTGTACTGGTATCTTGGACCCTTAAAACTAAAGCTGAAGTAGCTGTAACTGGCAAAGCGAAATGGTATTCAAAGTAAGTGCTTTAGACCAACAGTGTCTCCGCCTGCATTATAAATCTGCTCTCAAAAGATGTCCTTCATAAGTTGAAGATGTAAGATTGGGCAGAAAAATTCTGGGGCTTCTTTTTATGGTAGGGAGTAAGGGGAGGGCGTAACAATGTGACTGAGTCGAGCCTACTTGCTTCTTGATTGAGCAAACCTCCTCGATTTCACAGTTGACGGAAGAATGTAACTTGGCCAGTAGTATTGTCATAGCAAATGCTCCCTCAGAGAGGTTTGAAATTAGTTCAGAATTGGAACAAGGTTAAAAATCCTTGCTGCACTCAAACGTGTTGATAGAATAAATTACCCCACCAATCAAAATCTGCTCCCGTTATTTAGAACATAATATGAGAGCACTCAATTACCCCCAGACTCTCGATCAAGAAAGCACAGATGCCCCTCAGCAGTCGCAAAGAGCAGACTGATAAAAAGTGCCCACAAAATGGCAACACAAGACACAGAAAGGAAGTAAGCTTGTGAAGATCCTGCACTGCAACCGTAGAAGAAACCACTCTGTAGGGTCTGAGAGTTGATCTGGATGTGCTTCCAAGTCACAAGCTTTTACTGGGATCCAATGACCCAACATTGGTCAGTTTGCCAATGTGGAGCCCTCTGGGGGCAATCAAAGGCCCCACCTTAAATATCTATGGCACCGGGAAGAATTGTTTTGAGTCAAGACTTGCACATATGGCCTCCTCAGGATGAAAGTAAAATATGATTGTTTATTTAAGGCATCTGTCTTGATGGAAGCTCTACTGGGGTCGAAGTCCTTGTACACTTCTTTCATTCTTTGAGCCTGGTTCCTGAAGACATCATTAACAACAAATCCACTAGTCTATTTGGTCCAGTGAAGAAAATGACATTTGCTGAGGGCATAGCCAGCCTTTATTAGGAGCAGAGTAATTGTTATTCTGGCACTATGATGTTGAAATGTCTTGAAGGGAAGTTGTCTTACAAGACCTTTTGTAAACAGTTTTGATGTTAACATGATCCAGAGGATGTCTCGAGAGGTGAAACAAAATGGCTAAAAATGGTTTTACTCACCACTACATTAAAACCATTCTTTCTCTCCTTCTTCATATGTGCACACACATTGCATAGGCAATTGTGATTAAGTAACCCACAGCAGGATTTTTGTACTTCTCTTTTTGAGCGAGTTCAAGGACACCCATCGTGAATGCCTGCGATTCCTCACAGCTCAGTCTGACATTATTCACACTCACCTGAATGTCACGGTGAAGATCAGTCTGGTTCCTTCAAGGAACACTGGAACAGGAATAGGCCATGGAGCTATTCACATTAATCATATTCTGGCACTTTAATTATTCACTTAATTTCCATACAACCCAATATCGATCCCCTTTTAAATACCTGAATTAAAGTTACATCAATGACTTCCTGTGGTAATGAATTTCACATTCCTACAGCATTTTGCAATAAGAATGTTTTCCTCGTTAACTGTACAACTGCTTTGTTTCAATTTTAAATTGATGTCCCTTTATTATAGATTCTTCAATGAGAAAATGAGTCTTGGAAATCGTTTCCCTGTTGAAATTTACTCAGGACCATCTTTAATGTCCATCCATACTTGCCTTGAGAAGATGGTGCTGGACCTTTTTAAACACCTGGATCAGATCACTCCTCATGTTTTGGGAGGTATGCTCAGTCTCTGATCAGACCTAAGGTACTAAATGGAACAGGAAAGGCAAATCCACATCAGCACTTTAAGATCAATTGTAACTACAAGACCAGGATAAACCTGGTAAAAGATAAGTTCAGAACTAAGGTCACAGAAAAAATGAACAGTTCCTGAAATGGTCGCCTGGGGAGGGGAGTAGAGGCAAAAAGACAATTGAATGAATTTGAACAGTTAGATATTGTGAAAGGGTATCTTAAGTTTCTACTGGAGGATAAGTTCTCGGTTTCCATTTCAAATCTCCCAGCACCTTGCCTCCGATTTGCTCTTCTCAGACATGGCCTTGCCCTCTTCAGTACCTTCCCTGTCACTCTTAGTTTGCCCTCCCTTCCTGAGCTTGGCCACCTTATTCACTCAACTTTGCCCCCAATGTTTGTGCCCTTGTCGAGCCCTGAGTCTGTTCAATGGTTGTGCCCCAGGTCTGTTATTTGTGACTTTTGTGTGAGGTGCCGGACTAAAGTGAAGCGCAATGTGAGTGAAATCATTTGCTCTCAGCAGCAGTGTTTAGTTTGGATGCACGAATATGTGAAGCGCTCTTTTGTTGTGACTTTCCCTCAGACTAAGACGACCCGAGACTGTGACTAAACGTAACCCTGCCAGCTCCTGTCTCTCCTCAGGATATTTTCATTTTCTTGTCAGAAATAAATTATTGACCCAATGTCTAAACTATGAAATACAATTTATGAACTGAATTTCCCTCATACGGTTGACAATCCGCGCAGCCTTGCTCCTCGCACCTCGCGCCTCCTTCCCCCTCCTGCAGCCTCTCGCTTTCTGCCCATTGCCCGGCGACGCCGCCTCTATTTATAGCGCCCGCCTCTCCCCCGGGGCGGGGCCGTTGGAAGGGCGACACGTGAGCGGCGCTGCGGCAGATCAGAGCGCTGCAGCTGAGTGTTCAGCGGGGCCCCGTCCCCCGCGAGCATCGGCGGGAGGAGCCAGCCCACCTCACGCGCCCAGGGAGGCAGAGCGCGAGCCCTTTGAAACAAGGTGCCAAAGCGGCGCGTGTACCCCAGGGGGCGGGGCCACAAGAGGTTCAACGGCAAAAGATGGAGACAGGCTGCACAGCACTCTGGGAGCTCCCTTCCCGCCCGGAAATATAGCGCGCGTGGCCGCGCGTGTGTCTCTTTCTGTGTACATATAGGTAGATAGATATCGAGATATATATATATAGAGAGAGGTGTGTGTGTGTATAGCGGGAGGGGGAGGGGAGTGTGTGGGGTGTGTGTGTCTCTTTACGCCTGGTAAAAGCAAGCGCTTCTATGCTGTGTTTTGGTGATTTAGGGTTTTTTCTCATTGATAGTGATGGGATCCCGCACAAATGGAGTTCCCATTCCAGGAGGACTCTGGTTGGGGCAATGTCATGCAGTGACTGTGGAGTAGGGTTGCGACAATGTCATGCAGTGACTGTGGAGTAGAGTTGGGACAATGTCATGCAGTGACTGTGGGGTAGGGTTGGGACAGAGTCATGCAGTGACTGTGGAGTAGGGTTGGGACAATGTGATGCAGTGACTGTGGAGTAGGGTTGGGACAATGTCAATGCAGTTTATGTGGAGTAGGGTTGGGACAATGTCATGCACTATATGTGGAGTAGGTTTGGGACAATATGATGCAGTCTCTGTGGAGTAGGATTGGGACAATGTCATGCAGTGTATGTGGAGTAGGGTTGAGACAATGTCATGCAGTGCATGTGGAGTAGGGTTGCGACAATGTCATGCAGTGACTGTGGAGTAGGGTTGGGACAATGTGATGCAGTGACTGTCGAGTAGGGTTGGGACAATATCATGCAGTGACTGTGGAGTAGGGTTGGGGCAATGTCATGCAGTGTCTGTGGAGTAGGGTTGGGACAGTGTCATGCAGTGACTGGGGAGTAGGGTTGGGGCAAAGTCATGCAGTTTCTGTGCAGTAGGGTTGGGGCAATGTCATGCAGTGTCTGTGGAGTAGGGTTGGGACAATGTCATGCAGTGTCTGTGGACGAGATATAATGGAGCAGCGGCAGTCCTTCAAATGAGCCTGTGTTATGTGACCTTCCTCATGTTACCCTGCCCCCTCCCCTGCTGCTAACCACTCGTCTGTTGCTTTCTACTTCCAGATAACCAGCCAGAGGCTCAGAAACCCTCAGATCAACACTCCATGTCAGGCCATCATGTGGAGGAGTGGGAGGAAGAGGAGTTCACAGATCAACTGACTCCGAGGGGGCAGATGCACTCTACATTTTTAAAGATGTTTTATTCATTATGCTATATTTTGGTGGTTTGGGGTTTTTTCTCATTGATAGTAATGGGAGCCTGTAAAAACAGAGTTCCCATTTTTATCAGTGACAATATTGCATCGTGATTGGTGGTCCAGACTCATGTGACTCCAGCATGTACGTACGTGAAAGACATCTCTCCGTGCACTGCAAAGCGAATCTTGGTCTCCAACCAGAATATTCTACTTTCCTCCAGATCCACCAGGTACTTTCATAGATTTTTTTCAGGTTGGAGGCGTTCGTATGAAGGAAGCCTCCAACCACAATTCCTCCCCCCCGCCTCACCCCCCGCCCCCACCTCCGGCCGTTGTGTTTTCTTTGTTGGAACATTCAAAGTTCCTTTTTTAAACCCTGGTTATAAACAGTTTCTCTTCTATTCATATTACTGATTTGCTTGCTTGTCCTATTTGAATTTGGTTGCCTGCAGATTTAGAAAGGGCTCTTCTTAGTGCTGTTGGTGGATCAATCCTCCATCAGCATCCCAAACTCTGAATATCAGCAACTTGCAATCTCTGCTAATTCAACAGATAATGGATTGATGTTATATGTTGCATAGAAACGTAGAAAATAGGTGCAGGAGTACGCCATTTGGCCCTTCAAGCCTGCACCACCATTCAATAAGATCATGGCTGATCATCCCTTCAGGACCACTTTCCTGCTTTCTCTCCATATCCCTTGATCCCCTTAACCGCAAGAGCCATATCTAACTCCCTCTTGAATATGTCCAATGAACTGGCATCAACAACTCTCTGCGGCAGAGAATTCCAAAGGTTCACAACTCTCGAAGTGAAGAAGTTTCTCCTCACCTCAGTCCTTATCCTAAGACTATGTCCCCTGGTTCTAGACTTCCCCAACATGGGGAACATTCTTCCCGCATCTAATCTGTCCAGTCCCGTCAGATTCTTACATGTTTTTAGGAGATCCCCTCTCATCCTTCTAAACTCCAGTGAATAAAGGCCCAGTTGATCCCGTCTATCCTCATATGACAGCCCAGCTATCCCTGGAATCTGTCTGCTGAACCTTCGCTGCACTCACTCAATAGCAAGAATGTCCTTCCTCAGACTCGGAGACCAAAACATCACAATATTCCAGGTGAGGCCTCACTGAGGCCCTGTACAACTGCATTAGGACCTCCCTGCTCCTATCTTCAAATCCCTTAGCTATGAAGGCCAACATACCATTTGCCTTCTTTACCACCTGCTGTACCTGCGTGCCCACTTTCAGTGACTGTGAACCATGACACCCAAGTCTCGTTGCACCTCCCCTTTTCCTAATGTGCCACCATTCAGCTAATATTCTGCCTTTTTGTTTTTGCCCCAAAAAAGGATAACTTCACATTTATCCACATTATACTGCATCTGCCATGCATTTGCCCACTCACCTAACCTGTCCAAGTCACCCTGTAGCCTCTTAGCGTCCCCGCCGCCCAGTTTAGTGTCATCCGCAAACTTGGAGATATTACATTCTATTCCTTCATCTAAATGTATATTGTAAAGAGCTGGGGTCCCAGCACTGAGCCCTGCGGCACTCCACCAGTCACTGCCTGCCATTCTGAAAAGGACCAGTTTATCCGACTCTCTGCTTCCTGTCTGCGAACCAGTTCTCTATCCACGCCATTACATTACCCCCAATAACATGCACTTTCATTTTGCACACCAATCTCTTGTGCGGGATATTGTCAAAACCCATAATATGGATCTCGTGGGTTCACATAGACAAAACTCTTTGGGCACTGCTGATTAAGATCTAAGGTTCCAAGATGTCCCTGTAGTTTTAGTCACGAATTTCAATTCTCATGTTCGAAACTGGATTTAGAAGAATAATTGAATCATAGAATGTTTACAGCACAGGAGGAGGCTATTCGGCCCCTGAAAGCCATGCCGGCTCTCTGCCCGAGCACTTCAGCTAGTCCCACACCCCACCCTTACCCCATAGCCCTGCAAAAATCTTTCCTTCAGGCATTTAACCAATTCCCTTTTGAAAGCCACAATTGAATCTGCCTCCACCATCCTCTCAGGCAGTGCATTCCAGATCCTAAATACCCGCTGTGGAAAAAGGTTTTTCCTCATGTCACCTTTCGTTCTGCCAATCACCTTAAATCTGTGTCCTCTGGTTCTTGACCCTTCCACCAATAGGAACAGTTTCTCTCTATCTACTGTGTCCAGACCCCTCATGATTTTGAACACCTCTATCAAGTCTCCTCTTAATTTTCTCCGCTCTCAGGAGAACAACCCCAGCTTCTTTAGTCTATCCACAGAACTGAAGTCCATCATCCCTGGAACCATTCTTGTAAATCTTTTCTGCATCCTCTCTAAGGCCTCACATCCTTCCTAAAATGTGCCCAGAATTGGATTCAATACTCCAGTTGAAGTCGCATTAGTGTTTTATAAAGGTTCATCATATCTTCCGTGCTTTTGTACACAATGCCTCGATGAAGACCAGGATCCTGTCTGCTTTTTTACCCACTTTCTCAACCTGTCCTGCCACCTTCAATGATTTTTGCACATATACCCCCAGGACTCACTGTTCCTGCACACGCTTTACAATTGTACCCTTTTGTTTATATTGCCTCTCCTTACACTTCCTACCAAAATGTATCACTTTGCTCTTTTCTGCATTAAATTTCATCTGCAACGTCCCTGCCTATTTCACCAGCCTGTCTTTGACCTCTTGAAGTCTATCACTATCTTCCTCATTGTTCAGTATACTTCCAAGTTTGGTGTCATCTGCAAATTTTGAAATTGTGCCCTGTACAACCAAATGTAAGTCATTAATATATCTGAGGGTGAGAATTTTAAATGACCTGGGCTGAAGAAAGATTCATTCTAATTTGAGTCACACACAAGGCAGATACATTAAAGGAAATTGTATCTGCTTCTTGATCCTCCATTTACTTCCTCTCGTGGCTCTTGTCCCTGACCAACCTCCCAGAGCTATGATGCTTCATGAATGAACAGTTAGCTTTTACTTTTATTCTGTGCAAGGAGGCCTCACAGGCTGGAGAGGCACTCTGAGATCTGTAATAAAGGACTACGGTCATACCTTACTTTGAGCTTGCAGTATTTAGTCTGACTCTTTATTCAAGACATAACAACTGGCGACGAGATACAGATGACGAACCCCACCACAACAATGCAGAGAACCATGGGCTTCCTGGAGAAGTTTTCGGAGGGAGATGATTGGGAAACCTTCGTGGAGCGACTCGACCAACACTTCGTAGCCAACGAGCTGGAAAGAGCAGCGAATGCCAAACAAAATGCGATCCTCCTCACCATTTGCGGGGCACCAAGATATGGCCTCATGAAAATCTGCTCGTTCCAGTGAAACCCACAGCCAAGTCGTACGATGAGTTGTGCACACTGGTCCGGGTGCATCTATACCCGAAGGATAGCGTTCTGATGGCGAGGTATCGGTTCTGCATGTGCAAGAGGTCTGAAGGCCAGGAAGTGGCAAGCTACGTTGCCGAGCTAAGGTACCTTGCAGGACATTGTGAATTTGAAGGACACTTGGAGCACAGGGACTTCTTTGTACTTGGCAGTGGCCATGAAGTAATACTTCGCAAACTTTTGACTACTGTAGAGACCCCAACCTTGAGTAAAGCCATAGCGATAGCCCAGGCATTTATCGCCACCAGTGACCATACCAAACAAATTTCTCAGCACACTAGTGCTGCTGCAAGTAATGAACAAAGTAACGTTGTTTTCGAATCGAAATGTACAGGGGAGGACATACACGCCTGCAGCTGCATGTCTGCAGATGACTGAGTCCACCATCAAGGGTGGTGAACACACGGCCATTATCACATGGTTGGTGCTGCGGGGGTGATCATCGTTTCCATTCATGCCGCTTCAAAGGATACATTTGTAAGGTCTGTGGAACAATGGGACACCTCCAATGCATGTGCAGGTGAGCTGCAAACCCTGCTAATCCTGCTAACCACCATGTTGCAGAGGAGGACAGATCCACGGTGGATAACGACGAACCGGAGCCCCAGACCGAGGAGGCAGAGGTATATGGGTGCACACATTTACCACAACGTTTTCTCTGATAGTGCTGAAGGTTGAATTGAATAGACTCCCGTTGTCCATGGATCTGAGAGTCAGGACTGGCCACGAGGCCTTGCTACACCACAATTTATTGAAAGTCTTTTTGCTCATTATGGACTGGCTGCCCAGGTTGCAAACAATTTCCCCTCACTGTTCGACCCAGGCATTGGGAAGTTCCAAGGAGGAAAAGTACAGATCCATTTGATTTCGGGGGCACGATCCATCCATCACAAGGTGAGAGCGGTACTGTACATGATGAGAGAGAGGGTGGAGATCAAGCTGGACAGGCTGCAACAAGAGGGCATCATTTCGCCGATCGAATACAATGAGTGGGCCAGTCCGATTGTTCCAGTCTACAAGGGAGACGGCACCGTCAGAATCTCTGGTGATTACAAAGTAACTATCAGTTGTTTCTCACTGCAGGATATGTGATGTATGTAGCACACAAATCACTGACTCCACACGGTCTGTGTTGTCGTAACTGCTGTGACCTCGGTCCTTTATTGTGTAACTCCAGAATGCCCCTCAGGTGTGGTGGGCAGCCTTTTATACTCTGTCTTGCAGTTACTGTCAGGTCTCCCACCACATGTGTGGTGGGCAGCCTTTTATACTCTGCCTTGCAGTTACTGTCAGGTCTCCCACCACAGCACCCTCTGTGATGCACCATTGTACTTATACATTTAATGTACCTGGACAATACATAACATCTCACTCCCCCCACCCCCCCCGCAGTTCCAAAAGCCATTGCCGGTAACCTCGGCGTTTTTCGTCCTGGTTGGTTTGTGAGTGTGAGTCCATGACCATCCACTTCCCTCTTTCCCCCGCTCCCCCGCCCCCCCCCCCCCACCATGCAGAGATTTTGCTTGCGCTCCAGTGCAAACATGTGGTATTTGTAGTCCTTGCATGGGTGATGAAGTACATGAGTATAACCTCCAACAGAAAACAGGTATACATAGACAATACATTTGTATGGTACATAACATCTGTTCCATATATTATATGTCAAAAGGTTGCAGGTGCACTGAACAGTTATTTAATCCCAGCTCCACTGGGTGAGGTACGGTTGCGGTATACTGCCTCTTTTTTGCCCAAGGTAATGGGCTGCACTTAGACAGGGTATCGCAACTAGTGCATTGCATCTGTTCGCAGTAGTCTCCTTAGCAGCTCATCTGAAGCCGCTGAACCATTGCATGAATCACATAAAATCGAAAATCGCATTGGTCCCTTAGGCATGTTAGTCACGGATCCATTAACCCTTTTACTTGTTCCTCGTGGTATTGACTCTTTTTTCGTAAATCATTTATATACATCATTTTAAACACAGTAACCATTCAGCATTGTAAATCATTCACATCCATCATTTTAAACACAGGATATTTTGATGCTGAATGTTTACTATCAGGTCACCATACAAATCGCATTACTCATTTAGACTCGCTCTTGCCTTACAAAAGTCTCTTTGTGGGAACCGCCAACGGTGTAAGGCCCTTTTTTTCGGCGCCCGGGTGCATTTCACTTTTAAGACGTCATCTTATGGTTCCCACGAGGCTTCCCTTGGGCGCCGGCATTTTAGGTGTTCTGCTTGCCTTTCTCTGCAGCCACGAGGCTCACCACCATCCCGATGCCCGCCGGCCCGACTTTCCGCTCTCCTCGTGCAGATGTGGATGGAGTCCAAAAAAAGGGACAGAAGGAACAGAGAAGAAAAACAAGGAGAACAATGGCCAAGAACGACCTGGTCAGTCATAGTTCCTGTGGCCTCCGTATTTGCCGTGATTGCTGCCGTATTCGCCGCTCTGGCTCCTGCATCCTCCCAAGCAGCCGCCATGCTCTCCCGAGACACGCCGGCCGCCGCGGTAGCCTCCTCTGCCGCTGTAGCCTCCTCTGCTGCTGTAGCCTCCTCTGCTGCTGCACCAGTAACTGCCGCCTCTCCTGTAGCCGCCACCGTAGCCACGACCACCGCCTGACTTTTTCTCCGCGTGGGCCCCCCCTGATTTGTCGGCCGTCGATGTGTTTCCCGTTCAATGCCTGCTCTTCCAGGGTCTGCTCGTCTGTGTGGGGATTCAGACTGCTGATGAACAGCTTCTTTCTTCTCCTCCTGCTCTGTTGGCGCTGCTCTTTCGGTACCCTGGGGACAGCGGTCTTTGGAGGAATGAAGTGTTCCCAGCTCCCACGGACCTTCCCCATCCATCTTCTGCCGAGTAACGTCGGTCCATCGCCTGCAATGACCCACAAAGGTAAACCGTGCGTCTCGCCCCCGTGAGAGACCTACACATCTGCTCTGCCAAGAACAGGTATCAGTTCCCTGGTGTTGGTGTGCAGCTTCACCGTGACCGGGACCAGCTTGGGTCTTGCAGCTGGGTTGATACACAGTTTCTCAAAAGTTCTCTGGCTCATCAACGACAGACCGATCCAGTATCCACTTCTAGACTCACTGGAACACCGTTAATCTTGACTTCCATAATCACTGGAGCCAATTCGTCGGTACACAGATACAGTCCAAGCGCCTCATCATCTTCTACCTGCTCCTCACTGGATAGTGGATCATCCACCATCTCCTCAGCCACACGGTGAGTCAGGTTTCTTTTGCACATACGCTGTAGGTTTCATTTCGTGTGGCAGGAATTGCACTTATACTCCGCAAACCTGCACCGGTGAGCCCCATGGCTTCCTCCACAGCGCCAGCATGGTGCTACTCGATTAACCCCCCTCGGCGGACTCTGAGTTCCAGGACCCTGATGTCCGTGCTCTCTGCCCTGAGCAGAGCCACGTTCTGCAATTTTGTCTGTGATGGGTGCTATCCTGTTGACAGTACCTGCCGGGTTCTAGACTGTGCGGATCATATGCTTGGTGCTGCAAGTCAAAGTCAAATATGCCCGGCTGATGGTGATGGCTTGCTTCAGGGTGACTGCAGGTTCAGTGGCTAACAGCTTGTGAAGGAGACCCTCATGGCCAATCCCCATACCAAAAACGTCTCGCAACGACTCGTCAAGGTGTGCGCCAAAATCACATGGCGCCGCGAGTCTCCTGAGGTCCGCAGCATATTTGGTGACATCCTGGCCCTCAGGTCTGCAGTGGTGGTAGAATTTGTGCCTGGCTAAGAATGCGCTCCTTCGGTTTCAGCTGCTCACGAATGAGTTCGATCAGCTCCTCATATAACTTGTCGCTGGTCCTCGCGGGTGCCAGCAAATCCCTGACGAGACAGTAAACCTCATTGCCACAACTGGAAATCAATATCACCTTACGTTTCTCTCTCAGTGCCTCCGTGTCCCCCGTCAGATCGTTTGCTTTGAAGTAATACTCGAGCCTTTCTGTAAAGGCCACCCAATAATTGCTCACCATAAAATCCTTTTGCGAGCCCAGAGTAGCCATGGTTGTGTGAAGCTCGACCGTGTCCTTGTCGCCAATGTGATGTATGTAGCACACAAATCACTGACTCCACACGGTCTGTGTTGTAGTAACTGCTGTGACCTCGGTCCTTTATAATGTAACTCCAGAGTGCCTCTCAGGTATGGTGGGCAGCCTTTTATACTCCGTCTTGCAGTTATATTATTTTCAGGTCTCTCACCACAGCGCCCACCATTGTACTTATGTATTGTCCAGGTACATTAAATGTATAACAGGATCAATAACCACTGCCAAAGGCAGACGACCTATTTGCGACGCTGGTGGGAGGGAAAACGTTCACGAAGCTACAATTGACCTCGGCCTACATGACGCAGGAGCTGGAGGAATCATTGAAAGGCCTCACCTGCATCAACATGCACAAAGGTCTCTTCATTTACAACAGATGCCCGTTTGGGATTAGATTGGCTGCAGCGATATTCCAGAGAAACATGGAAAGCTTGCTGAAGTCGGTCCTGCACAACGTGGTCTTCGAGGACGACATCTTGGTTACAGGTCGGGACACCATCGAGCACATGCAGAACCTGGAGGAGGTTCTTAGTCGTGGGGCACAGGCTAAAACGCTTGACATGCAGTTTCCTGGTCCCTGAAGTAGAGTTCTTGGGGAGAAGAATTGCGGTGGATGTCGTCAGGTCCATCAATTCGAAGATGGAGGCAATCAAGAACGCACCGAGACCACACAACGTGACGGAACTGCGGTCGTTTCTAGGACTCCTGAACTATTTTGTTAACTTCTTACCGGGTTTTAGTACATTGTTATAACCCCTGCACTCTTTACTGCAAAAGGAGATGAAAGGGTATGGGGTGAAAGCCAAGAAAATGCCTTTGAGAAAGCTTGGAAGCTGTTATGTTCAAACAAATTGCTTGTGGTGTCCAATCCATGTAAGCGTTTGGTACTAGCATGTGATACGTCATCGTACGGGTTCAGGTGTGTATTGCATCAAGCTAATGAATTTTGGAAATTGCAACCAGTTGCTTATGCATCCAGAAGTCTGTCTAAGGTTGAGAGGGCCTACAGTATGATAGAAAAAGGAGCGATGGCGTGTATTTACGGGTAAAGAAAATGCATCAATATCTGTTCGGGCTCAAATTTGAATTGGAAACCGACGATAAGCCACTTATATCCTTCTTTCTAAAAGTAAGGGGAGAAATACGAATGTATCGGCCTGCACCCAGCGATGGGCGTTCACGTTGTCCGCATACAACTACACCATCCGCCACAGACCAGGCACAGAAAACTGTGCCGATGCTCTCAATAGGCTGCCATTGAGAGTGAGGTGTTGCCACCTGACAGATTAGAACCTGGACAAGCAAGGACCACTTACTGTCCTTGGTAAAAAAAACTGTGTGCTCCACGGGAGTTGGCCTGGTGTCCCGTTAGAGATGCAGGAAGAAATAAAGCCGTACCAGCTGCACAGAGATGAAATGTCTATACAGGCAAACTGCCTCCTATGGGGTAATCGGGTACAGGTGCTAAAATCGGGTAGGGACACCTTCATTAATCTCCACAGCACCTACCCAGGCATTGTACTGATGAAAGTGATAGCCAGATCCCATGTGTGGTGGCCCGGTATTGAGGCAGACTTGCAGCCCTGCGTGTACAAATGTAATACATGTTCACAGTTAAGCAATGCACCAGGGAGGCACCACTAAGTTTATGGTCCTGGCCCTCCAAACCGCGGTTCAGGGTCCATGTTGACTATGCAGTCCCATTCTTGGGAAAAATGTTATTAGTGGTTGTAGATGCATACTTCAAATGGATTGAATGTCTGATAATGTTAGCAACCACATCCGCTGCCACCATTGAAAGCCTACGGGCCATGTTTGCTACAGCACGGCCTGCCTGATGTCCTTGTAAGTGACAATGGGCCTTGCTTTACCAGTGCCGAGTTCAAGGAGTTCATGACTCTCAATGGGATCAAACATGTCGTATCTGCTCCGTTTAACCCAGCGTCCAAATGTCAGGTAGAAGAAGCAGTTCAAACGATCAAGCAGAGCTTGAAAAGGGTAACTGAAGGCTCACTGCAGACTCGCTTATCCTAAGTCCTGCTTATTTACTGCACAAGTCCCCACTCGCTCACTGGGGTCCCTCCCGCTGAACTGCTCATGAAAAGGGCACTCAAGCAATGGCTCTCGTTAGTCCACCCTGATCAACAGGAACACGTAGAGAGCAGGCAGCTTCAGCGGAATACATATGTTCGCGCAAATGTGTCACGCAAAATTGAGATAAATGATCCTGTATTGGTGTTGAACTATGGACAAGGTCCCAAGTGGCTTCCTGGCACTGTTTTGGCCCAAGAGAGGAGTAGGGTGTTTGTGGTCAAACTCTCAAATGGACTCCCCTGCAGGAAACACTTGGACCAAACCAAACTCAGATTTGCGGGCTATCTAGAACAACCCACAATAGACTCTACCATTTTCGACTCTCCAACACACACACAACTGGCAATCGCCCCCGCGGTTGACCATGAAGCAGAACCCAGCAGCCCACCAAAGCCAGCTGCGCAGCAGCGCAGCGAGGACCCAACAAACGACTCGCCAAAACCAGCATTTGCACCGAGACGATCAACCAGGGAAAGGAAGGCTCCAGATCGACTCACATTGTAAATAGTTACACTATTGACTTTGGGGGGAGGGGGCGGGAAATGCTATGTATGTAAACCTGTAAATATGTCTAAACAGAAGAGGGTTTATCCCCTGGAGTCCCAAGGGATCCCACAATCCCTTTGGAGCATCTGTATATAAGGAGGCCTCACAGGCTGGAGAGACACTCTGAGCTCTGTAATAAAGGACTATGGTCACACCTTACTTTGAGCTTGCAGTATCTAGTCTGACTCTTGAAGAAAGACATAACAGGATTGCTCTTGATTGTTGTTTTGAGCTCTGCTGAAAAGGTACGTGTGTGTGGTGTTGGAGGAGACCATGATCAAATTGGGCTTTGGTGCCTCTTGAAACTTGAGTTCCCTGCCAAAATTTGCTGTCCAGATACTTGGACAAGGCACTCGAGGACAATTAGCTCCTGTAGAATTGTACTTCAATTCCTTCAGGAGAGCAAGGAGAAAATAGGGAAAGCAAGTATGGTGGCTGAGAGGTACTTACTCAGACAGTTAATGCCTTGGGCTGAATTTTTGGATTTTTGCAATTTTGCCCGTTTACGGACGCAAATTGTGGCAAAATCACAATTTTAGTGTTGGGTTAGCATTAGCGCCAGAGTGTGCAACTTTTGCCAAATGAAAGTTCACGACAAGCATTAGCGCTAACTCCGGCCAGGTACCCCAGAATGTGTGCACTGGAGCCAAAACATCCAGCCCTAAAAAAATCGTGTGTTCTGTACACGCGCAATATTTTTTCTTCTTCCCGCGCTTTTGGTTTGCTCTGCCGATCGCACACATGCACAGTACACGTGGGGCTGAATCAGCCATTTTATAAGTTGATTTTGATCATGGAGGAGGAGGATAGCAGACAGCATGCCAGCCGATTTTCTCGAGGCTAACAACGTTCTTGTGGGGGCTGTGGAGAGGAGGTGGCAAGTATTAAACCGGAAGGGTGGACCTAGACGCCAACCATCCATTTTTAATACAATATGGAGGCAAATTGCTGAGTAAGTCTCTGCCTCAAACATTGTCGTTAGGAGTGCAACACAGTGCTGAAAAAAACTCAATGCTGTTTCGAGGGTCATTAGAGTGAGTACAATTTTTATTGATGCATTCCTTCATTACTTCAGTTATAAAATTGGTACACTATTTGTTCTCGTGGTGCTTCTCTACACTCTGAATTGCCTCCTAAAATGCATGACACGTAGGTAGACTTAGTTTGGCACCATATTTGACACGAATGATCTTTACACATTAAGATTGCTTTCTGCGATCTCATGAGATGTTTCTGCACTTCAATGCCCTCCTGATGAAGCACATACAACTTCCAAGGCCATTTACCAGAGCACTATATTACATTCAGACAGTGTGGTATAAGTGCTTTGGTGGCTATCTGTGTGAGCCACAAGAGCAGATGGGCCCTCTGGTATCCATTCCCATTTTCATCTTTGCAGGCAAAGAAGTCCTATAACCACCACGAGTAGTTGAGGACAGGCGGCGGTCTGCCTCAGACCCTGATACTCATCGATTTTGAAGAATGAGTGGCAGGCTTATTGGCATCTCAGGTCGGCAACTGCCACTGGGAGTGCTGACCACTGCTTGGATACTGAGGGTAAGTCCTGCACACTCGCTGGGCTGGGTTGGGCCAATGTCATGCAGTGTCTGTGGAGGAGGGTTGGTGCAATGCCATGCAGTGTCTGTGGACTAGATATAATGGAGCAGCGGCAGTCCTTCAAATGAGCCTGTGCTGTTGTGGAAAACATATTTGGGAGAAGTGTTAGAGACCCCTGTCTCTGAACCAGCTTCTCAATTTGATATCTCCAGTGAGGTTCTTTTATCTTACAAATTACGTCACTTTACATCACGTGCTTTAGCACTAGTCCTTAAGTCCAATCATCGCATTACAACGTTTACAAAGCTTTTCATACAATAATCGTTCAGGCTCTTGATATAAACCAGCCTCGCATTGTGACAGGACATTATGCACATCCAAGAGGGCTAATTCCCCTTTTATCAACAGAAAAACAAGTGCAGGCCTCTTGGCGCTAGTTTAGACAAACATACCCCCACTTATCTCTCCAGTCGTTCATTATCTCACTTTCCTATCTCCTTAACTCAAGGCCAGCATACATTGAAGTCTAACTGGTTTTTTTATAAAAGCATAATGCATCAGTATTGTCCCTTACAAAATTCATTCAAGGGGAAAATAAATCAAGTGTTTGATCCCGTATACTAGTCAAGTATATGTCCAAAAATCCGCTCCAACAGTATTCCCCCTTTTGGTCCTGGAGGATGTTCACGAAATCCAGATGACCACAATGATGGTAGCATGGTGTCATATATTCGTCCTTTGGGGTATGTTACTTCCCTGATGTTCCGTATGTCCACCTTGCCTGTAGCTCTCGGCTACCCTTCAAAGATAGTGGTTGGTGTCAACGTCGTCTGTTTCTTCATCCTTGGTGTCTTCAGGGATTTCCATCAGGTGTGCTTCTTCTTATTCGGCGATTACACTGGCAACTGGCATCAGTCGGGCCATCATAACTTATAGCAGATATTAAAACACCCGATAATCAGACAGCAAGTAATAATTATTACAACCAGAATAATTACTCCATGCATAAGATAGGACCGCAAGGATTCCCCTAACAGCCAGTCAAACCAGCCAGATCATCCTTCTGTCGTGGATAACTTCTTTACATCCCTTCTTATGTGATCAGCGAGGTTAGTTATATTTTCTGAATTATCGGGAATGTAAGTGCAACATTCAGCTCCAATTAAGTCACATGTCCCCCCACTTTGTGCTAGTATATAATCTCGGGCCATTCGCTTCTGGAGTACCATTGTGCGTATGGCTACCATTTCATCTGTTATGCCCTCGATTGCTTCAGCAGTGTCGTTAGCTATCCGTTCAGTACCCTCTCGAGGTTACATAATTCAGTCATGGTGTGTCCCATCCCGAATGGGAGCATCATGACCTCAAATAGCCTCTCTACCGGGGTAAGATCTCGTCTTAGTCGACCTGGTGTCTGTACTTCTGCTAAAGTACGTACCCATCTGACAAAAGGGGACCACATATCCCAAATAACAGGACCCCCTCCAGTCCTGCGGCAACCAGGGGTAGGCCTTATGCCCGCACACAAAATAAGTGCCATTGTATGCTGTTCGATTCGATCCCAATCTCTCTCGCAGCCCCCCGTCGCCACATAATCTTAGGGTCCCAGTCCTGGCTACTTGTCTAATTCTTCAAACCCTCTATTTCAAAGAACCCCTGGTTTGTTGTTTCGCTGGCTATTATGTTCCAACTGGTGAGGTTAAAGTATTGCGTGCAATTGCTATATGCTGCTACAAAACCTGTTTTCTCACCAGTCAGGTTTCTAGTGAAACAAATGTCAGCGGTGGGCCTTCCAACTCCTGAGGTGTTGGTCAAAACCAGGAACGGGGGTCGTACCGACCTATTGTATTCCGGCTGGTACCATCCGTCAAATGCATACAAAATGTTACACCCCCCCGATCTCCATGTTTCTTTATTACCAACTCCGCTACTTCCGAAATGCTAAGGGAGATTGACCTCAAAGGGATGCCTCCTTTTCTATGTATGGGGATGTGCGAACATACCCAGCAACTAGAAAAGTTCCCATTTTGTGCATAAACATAAGACATGTACAAAATATTCACATGTAACTCTCGTTTCAGTCTAGCTAGCAGGCCGGACCTAACATGAACTATGATAATCGCACCGATCGCAGCATATAGTTTCATCTTATTACTCTATAATTAGCAAATAGTGAAAGGCAAAATGGCCAAATGGCTTGCTTGAAGAATCTCTCGCTGTCAATCTGTAAATAGACAAACAACAACAACTAATACGTGTGCTAAACGGCTGGTTCAAAAACCTTAAGCTGTCACCAATGCTTCCATTGTCCGTTCCCTTTAACATTGATGCAGGCACAAGTGTCCTCATGATTATAACCTCATACGGTCCTATCCATTTTGGGGCAAACCTCGGTTTTCCCGGGAGGACCCTGACCATAACGCGACTTCCCGCCAACAGGACTTCAGGGAACTTTGTAAGCTCTGCTTCCGCGTCTCTTTCCTCCTGATTGTCCCTAACTAATTTACGCATCCCTTTTAATTGAGTACTTAGTTCCAAAACATACCGTTTTATTTTGTCTTTTAATGGGCCTACATCGGCCCCACCTGTTATGATGTTCTCTGGTAATTGCATCGCTCTTCATGTCATTAGTTCATGACGGGTTAATCCGGTTGTCCGGTTTGTCGTGGCTCTTAACTTGATCAATATAATGGGTAATACTTCTGACCACATTTTTCCTGACATTTGCATGACCTTTGCCAGGGCGTTCTTGATGGTATGGTTCATGCGCTCTACCATTCCACAACTCTGCGGGTGGTAGAGGATGTGGAATTTCTGTTTTATGCCCATCAGCTGGCATATTATTTTTACAATCTTCCTGGTGAAGTGGATGCCTTGATCATAATATCCTTGCCACTGTTGAGGCAGTGCAATCACGTGTGGGGAAAGCTAATACCCACTGGGTAAATTAATCTATAATCACTCGGCAATATCTTTTTTCCATGGGATGGGGGCAAAGGACCTGTGAAATCAATTTGTACGTGTTCCCATGGCGCCCGTGGACGGGGTTGGTGTCCCATTTTAATTTTAATGGTCCTGCCTGGATTATATTGTGCGCACGTAACACATCGATGGCTATGTTTGGCGATATCTGTCCCCATCCCTTTCCACCTCCAATCTCTCCCAAGACTCCCGGTCATGATGCAACTCCAATAAGGTATTATGTATGCATTCAGGCGCCATTACCTTGTTGTTTCGTCTCCAAACGTTATCCTTCCCATGCGTTGCGCCCTACTTTGTCCACATACCTATTTCCTCCTCAGATGTGTCCTGGTCTAGTTTCTCAATACTTATCTGTTCGTCTCGGTCCCCAGCGGCACTGACTTAATTTTAATAATCGCTCCATTTTGGAAATCTTTCAAACTGCAGTGAAACTTTCTCGTAATTTAAAATCAATATCAATGGAGAGTGTCTTTTACCTCTTCACGTTATTTTTTTTTCCAATCAAACCAATATATTTTTCACAGCCGATATCAACTGGTATTTAGTACGTTATGTCTTTATCCATTGCAAACACCCCTTTTTTCCCCCAGCACCTAATTAGTGCGTTACGTCTTTTTTTTTAGATCACCTTTCTTCAAATTAGGTTTTGTATTTAAAATCATCAGACAATCGAAGGCACTTTTTCTTTACAATCGTTCAATTTGTTTACTTTCAAAGTTGCGTCTTTATCTTTTTCTTTTCTAAACTGCTAAAGCTTACTGTTTTAGCCTTTTTCAAATGTCCCTATTACATCTTCGAAGATAGCTGACCACTCGCCCAGGAGTTTGACCTGATCCCTGAAGGTATTTCTAGATTTAAAACTCTTTTTTTTTTACTGAGCTAGAAGCTTTCGTGTCAAGGTTTTACACAAAGGAAAATGGGAGCGTTTTAAAAGGCATTCTTTATCTCATTCCGAGACTAAATTTATGTCTTTCAACCCAATTGCATGTTTTCTTTCGACAAGTAAGTGAGCGTGTCAAATAAATTCTTTTTCTTTTTTACTACCTGAACCATGTATTTTTTATCTTTTACTCAACAAACCTATCCTTTGTGCATTTCCTATCTCCATACCTTATCATCCGAATATATCCAAACCTGCGTTTCTAACTTAAAATGTAATACCATAAGGTTCACACTTTCTTAAACTTCCCACATACAGGACAACACTACGAAGGGTTAAAAAAACTTTCACTCTGTTTGGAAAAAGTGGTTGGAGCTAAAACAGGCAGCCAACTCCACACCTTCTCAAACAGGCTTTTCATTCATTCCGCAGTCAAAATCACTCAAGTAATCTCATTCAAAATAGACATTCGCAAAAGTCTCTCTTCATTCCACAAAGCTTAAGTCTGGCCAGTTCCATTTTTGGATTCATATGTCACTTAAGATAGTCACTACCAGCTTTTTTATGGCATTATGTAATTACGCAAGTTACAATTAATGATAGGAATTAATTAATGACTCGGGCAGCCCGCGGTTTACATTCCCTTCCTTACCTTCCATGTTCGCCAGTCTCGGACGTTTCCCTTTGTTTCTGTAATACTCACGGCCATGACGACTCTGTGGCGACCCTTTGTCTTCGCAACAAAGCGAGCGTGTTTCCTTACCACCGGAGTTTTGTCTCTAGGTTGGAATGATCAGCTTCCTTCCGCACCGACCTTACTTACTAAAGGGACAAATAAAACTGGTGAGTCAGCCTCCTCCCGCTATCTACTTACTCGTACCTTATACACTATCCCGTCGTGCCCGTACGCCTCTCTTTGAGTCTCTCACAGCAGATTCCAGATACTGTCTTAAGTGATCACGTCTGATCGGACAGTAGCCTGTTCGTGACGCCATTTTGTTGTGGAAAAATATTTCCGAGACTGTATAATATATAAAGAGAGGTTTATTAAATCGGAGACAAAGCTTTGGGAGAAGTGCTAGAGACTCCTGTCTCTGAATCAGCTTCTCAATTTGATATCTGCAGTGAGGTTCTTTTATCTTACAAATTACGTCACTTTACATCACGTGCTTTAGCACTAGTCCTTAAGTCCAATCATCGCATTACAAGGTTTACAAAGCTTTTCATACAATCATCGTTCAGGCTCTTGATATAAACCAGCCTCGCATTGTGACAGGACATTATGCACTTCCAAGAGGGCTAATTCCCCTTTTATCAATAGAAAAACAAGTGCAGTCCTCTTGGCGCTAGTTTAGACAAACATACACCCACTTATCTCTCCAGTCGTTCATTATCTCACTTTCCTATCTCGTTAACCCAAGGCCAGCATACATTGAAGTCTAACTGTGTTGTTTTTATATAAAGCATAATGCATCAGTATTGTCCCTTACAAAATTCATTCAAGGGGAAAATAAAAACAAATGTTTGATCCCGTATACTCGTCAAGTATATGTCCAAAAATCCGCTCCAACAGTGCTATGTTACCTTCCTCATTTCACCCTGCACGGTCCTTGGCTGCTAACCACTCGTCTGTTGCTTTCTACTTCCAGATGTGCATTTACAGGCGCTGCATCGCTCAGATCAACCCTCCATGTCAGACCATCATGTGGGGGAGGAGGAGGAAAAGGAGTTCACAGATCAACTGACTCCAAGGGGGCAGATGCACTCTCCACCTCTTTTTCTACCGGCAAACACCTTGTTCGAGGATGATGTAACTTTCCCGGGTTTTGAGACCGCCGAGGCTCCTGGGACGAGTGGCGTGCAGTTCTGGGGTCGAATCCGGTATACCATCGCTCCAGAGGGTGAGTCGGTAAAGTCGGTCTGCTGACAGACAGGCAGATGTGGAACTGGACATGGTGGGACTGTCCAGGGAGAGCATCCACCTCACCCACCAGCTATTTGATGTCCTGGGAAAGAGTCCCGCGATCATCAAGAATCTCACTTTGACCATTCGGGAGTAGGGTCGCAGATTGTCGGTGCGAGCTGCGAAACCTGCGTGGCCATCAGTGCCCACATGAGGCTGGTAGCCTCCGCCAGTGACACTTGAGTCTCTGAGAGTTTGGCAAGAAGCCTTTTGGAACATGATGCATCACAGGCACAAGCTGTGCTTCAGCCTGGCCAGGTGTTGCAGTCCATAAACCCTTCCGCCATACTCTCTGCGTTCGCTAGTGTGACACCCAGACCCACACACCTGTGAATGGAGAATCCGATGAAGAGGCTCACCAGTCAGAAGCCGCGCCTTCCACGAGCTGGTCCAGTCTCTCCCCCGCCGGCATCTCCATTGTCTCTCCCCCACACAGCAGCACTAACGTTGCTACACAAGCAGCAGGCAAGGGAGGGGGATAAACATAAGGGGGAGAAAGTCAGTGGTAATAGACAGTGGGGCAGGGGTTGCTGCATTATGTTCTGCATAGTCTCTCATTTGCAGAATAAGAGGGGGAATAATCTACATGGTGGGATGGAGAGACCAGGCAATGGTCAAACATGCCATTCACTCGTCAAGCAAAGTGTTGAATTATGATCTGCTGTCCTAAAGCTTTTGCAGTGGCAAAATTCCCACGATGCCGCCCGCCCCTGTGATTGAGGTGGGGTTGTGGTTTCATGGGTTTCTCGCCAGGCTCCTCTTTCTCATCCTCCTCCACCTCCTCCTCCCCCTCTCCTGAGGTGGTCCTGCAATCCCCATTGGCAATTCTTGTCCCCTCATGATGGCTAAAATGTATAGCATGCAGCACACCACAGTGAACTGAGAGACCTGTTCAGGGGACTATTGCAGGCAGCCCCCAGAGTGATCCAGGCATCGGAAGCATTGCTTGAGCACTTCAATTGTCTGTTCGATGATGTTGCATGAGGCTGCATGGCTCTCATTATAGCGATGCTCAGCTTCTGTCTGAGGGTTCCGGAGGAGGGTCATGAACCAGGTGGCGAGGCCGTAACCTTTGTCCCCCAGCATCCAGCTCTGGCCTTGCGGTTGACACTGGAACATGCCTGAGACAGTGTTCTCACGCAAAATGAAAGCATCATGGATGCTCCCTGGATATTGGGCATTGACTGCCATGGTGCGCTGAGTTTGGTCACAGATGATCTGTATATTCATGGAGTGGAATCCCTTTCAGTTCAGTAAACCTCTGCATTCTGTAAAGGTTCTCGGACGGTGATGTGCATACAGTCAAGGGCCCACTGAACCTTGGGGAAGCCAGCAAATCATCCAAAACCTACAGCCCTCTCATTTTGGGTCTCCTTGGTCATTGGAATGTTTTTGAAGTCCATCCTGTGTGCGTACAGGGCAGTAGTCACCTGGTCAACGCAGCAATGTGTAGCGTGCTGTGGGATGGAATATATGTTCCCCACTATATCTGAAAGGAGCCGGAAGCATAGAAGGCAAGTGCCGCAGTCACCTTCAACTCGACAGGAAGTGCAGTCCTGTTGACGCTGGTAGGCTGTAGGTCTGCCTGTACAACTGGCATATCTCTGTCTGCACTTCCTTTTTGAAGCAGAGCCTTAAGAACACAAGAGCATAAGATATAAGAGCAGGAATAGGCCATTTGGTCCCTCGAGCCTGCTCCGCCATTTAATAAGATCATGGCTGATCTGATCATGGGCTCAGCTCCACTACCCTGTAAGCTCCCCATAACCCTTCACTCCCTTATCCCTCAAAAATCTGTCTATCTCCACCTTAAATATATTCAATGACCCAGCCTGCACTGCTCTCTGGGGTGCAGAGACTTCCAGAGAGTTAAAACCCTCTGAGAGAAGAAATTCCTCCTCATAGTTTTAAATTGGCGACCTCTTATTCTGAAACTATGCCCCCTAGTTCTAGATTCCCCCATGAGTGGAAACATCCTCTCTGCATCCACCTTGTTGAGCCCCCTCAATATCATATGTTTCAATAAGATCACCTCTCATTCTTCTGAACTCCAATGAATACAGGCCCAAACTGCTCAATCTGTCTTCATAAGTCAAACACTTCATCTCAGCAATCAACCTAGTGAAACTTCTCTGAACTGCCTCCAATGGAAGTATATCCCTCCTTGAATAAGGAGACCAAAACATACGCAGTACTCCAGGTGTAGCCTCACCAATACCCTGTACAATTGTAGCAGGATTTCTCTGCTTTTGTACTCTATCCCTTTGCAATAAAGGCCAACATTCCATTTGCCTTCCTGATTATTTGCTGTACCTGCATACTAACTTTTTGTGTTTCATGCATAAGGACCCCCAGGTCCCTCTGTACTGCAACATTTTATAATGTTTCTACATTTAAATAATAATTAGCTTTTTTATTTTTTCTGCCAAAGTGAATAACCTCATACTTTCCCACATTATACTCTATCTGCTAAATGTTTGCCCATTCGCTTATCCTGTCTATATCCCTTTGCAGTTTTTTTCTGTCATCGTCACAACTTGCTTTCCCACCCATCGTTGTATCATCAGCAAACTTGGTTACATTACACTCGGTCCATTCTTCCAATTCATTAATATAGATTATAAATAGTTCACGTCTCACCACCGATCCCTGTGGCACCCCTCTAGTTACTGTTTGCCAACCGGAAAATGACCCATTTATCCCAACTCTCTGTTTTCTGTTAGTTAGCCAATCCTATATCCATGCTAATATCTTACCCCCAACCCTGTGAACTTTTATCTTGTGCAGTAACCTTTTTATGTGACACCTTATCGAATGTCTTTTGGAAATCCAACTACACTACATCCACTGGTTCCCCCTTGTCCACCTTAATCATTAGATCCTCAAAGAACTCCAGCAAATATATCAAACATGATTTTCTTTTCATTAAACCATGCTGACTCTGCTTGGCTGAATTATGCTTTTACAAATGTCCTGCTACTGCTTCCTTAATAATGGACTCCAGCATTTTCCTACGATGGATGTTAAGCTAACTGGTCTATAGTTTCCTGCTTTCTGTCTGCCTACTTTTTAAAATCAGCATTGAAATGAGGATGACTTGCTTCCATGCCGAAAAGGGATGAGTTCACAGGTGTTTCAATGAAGGACCTAATATTCCAGATCCTGAACTACATCTTGAAGGGTGGAAGATACCTGTGCGTGGATTTTTTTAACGTGTGGTGGCCGTTGCACACCAGCCACCACATGGGCTTGACAGAGCTAGGTCTTGGTCCAGTGGTAAGGATTATCCAAGACGACTGGAGACCTGCTCTGCTGTATGGACCTCGTGCATACACACATCACAGTGTGGGCTGGCCCATGCTGCCCCTGGGTCCTCGCCTCCTCTTTAGTGGCAGTGATTATTTTAAGTTCCTCCCTCCCTATCGCCCCTTGATTATCCATTATTGGGATGTTTTTAGTGTCTTCTACGTGAAGACTGACACAAGAACAGGTCAGACGCTGGGTATTCTATGGCGAGTGTCACACCTCCTGACTCCCCAAAGCCTTTCCACTATCGACAGAGCACAAGTCGGGAGTGTGATGGTATACCCTCCACCTGCCTGGAAGAGTGCACTTCCAACAGCACTCCACAAGCTCGACACCATCTGTAATGTATACACCTGTGAGTATGCTCACAGGTTCGTGGAGTTGTTGAGTTGGGAGTGGCTTAGCCAGGCACATGATGTACACAAGACTGAATAAAACCCTTGCCAGATGGGTTCGGGGGATCCACAGTTAGGCAGATGATTGTGAGCCTGGTGGATGAATTGGTAATGTGATTGTTAATCCTTTTGTTAATGAACCAACTGGTTCTTAATAGCAATGTGTTGCCATGGTTTCGTAAGCAAAGAACCCATGAAGCATATACATTCCATCATCCAGGACAAAGCAGCCCATTGATTGGCACCTTAACTACCACCTTCAACATTCACTCCCTCCACCACCAGTGTACCATCTACACTGCAATGTGTACCATCTACAAGATGCACTGCAGCAACTCTCCCAAGGCTTCTTCGACCACAGCGCCCAAACCCACCACCTCTACCACCTAGAAGGACAAGGGCAGCAGGCGCAGGGGAGCACCATCATCTGCAAGGTTCCCCATCAAGTTACTTACCATCCTGACTTGAAAATATATCGCCGTTCCATCATCGTTGCTGTGTCAAAATTCTGGAACTCCCAAACAGCACTGTGGGAGTTCCTTCACCACAAGGACGGCAGCGATTCAAGAAGGTGGCTCACCACCACCTTCTCAAGGGCAATTAGGGATGGGCAATAAATGCTGGCCTTGCCAGCGACGCCCACATCCCGGAACGAATAAAAAATATATAAAACACGAATGAATAAAGTTCCTCCCAGCATGATAAAACTATACAACAACGGAATCACCCGCCCCCCGCCCCCACCCCGAGCCCTTTGCAGAAAGCCCATGAATACAATAGATGGAGATCTGAATGTTACAAACAGGGCAACCCATTTCTTTCCATCATTTAATGAATTTGACTATTACTTTCAATGGATATTTCACCGCATTCTTCATCTCCTCTCTGAATTTATGTTTGGTCACGACATAAATACATGTGTTTGTGCAGCAGCTCAGAAGGAGAAGCATATCTCCGGCCTCTTGCAGGATAAACACAGTGTCGCTGTAACCTGTGTAGACAGAAGTGCCTCTGATTCGGTAATATATGTTGTGTATGACGTATGTTGCCCATAACATGAGGAAACTTCCCGATATACTGAAGAGCAAAACCATGGATTTTTTCCGGTTTTCCAACTCAGGATCAACATTATGTTGAGCAGTGTTGATGCCGCTCAGTGCCCGTCGGACTCGACTGGAGACTAATATATGTCTCACTGATTGAACAGTCCAATCAGAAGGAATGCAAGCCACGGGGTGAAAATTTGATGAATCCAGGAATATGCCATCCATGCAGCTGTTGTATAAAAACTAGATTTGATGCTGCAGAACATTGGGACATTGTCAACAAAATACAAAGATTCAAATGCAAAGTACAAGGGGATATTGTCGCACCAGCTCAGAACAAACATTGTGCCTACAACCACAGCTGCAGTTTTCTCAGTGTAATACGTTGTTTTCAGCTTCTGGCAACAGATGGCGACGAATCGATCGAAGGTGAAAGTGACTGTTGACCAGACTGAAAAGTTGCTGAATGTATAAACCAGGACCGTAATGAGACGGCAGGCTGGAGCAACGGACAAGGCGCTAACTGGAATGTAGATGCCAATGACCCGGTTCACTATCACGCAGGTGATAACGACCAGTAGATCCGCCACAGCCATGGCCAACATGTAGCGAGTGATGCACTTGGAGAGACCACACTTGCCCCGGGGCAGGATAACAATCGCCATTATGTTCACTGCAAGAAAGAGGGCAATCATTCATTGACTCGACTCCCAGCAGAAAGCATCAGGATTTTGTCTGAAATTCAAAGTCACATTCCTGCAACTGTAGATGGAGATTAATCCAGTCGCCTACACAACCCTTTTGTGGTGACTGAGCATATTTTTAACTAACTGGACGGTGCGAAACTCGTGACATCGATTTTACAGCCGACTATTAACTCTATTCATCTTAATGGGAAGTTAACCCAGTGTTGCACCCGACCCCATCAGTGTTCCAACCAACTGGTTAGATTTGTTTAATAATGAAACTGAATAATCATTAAAATGTGTATTTAAAAACCCGTGACCTCTATAAGATGCACTGCAGCAACTCGCCAAGCCTTCTTCAGCAGCACCTCCCAAACCCGCGACCTGTATCTCCTCGAAGGGCAATGGCAGCAGGTGCATGGAAACAGCATAATCTCCACATTCCCATTCAAGTCACACACCATCCTGACTTGGAAATATATCGCTGTTCCTTCATCGTCGCTGGGACAAAATCGTGGAACTCCCTCCCTCACAGCACTGTGGGAACACCTTCGCCATACGGTACAGTTCAACAAGGTGGCTCAACTTAGATGCATTTAAGGGGAAGCGAGATAAACACATGGGGAAGAAACGGATATGATAGCCGTAACTGACCCAATTGTAAGTTTCCACCTCGATTTCAATTAGTTTCATTGCATCCTTCCACCTCGAAGCTAGATACACACATGGGGGAGAAAAGAAGACAAAGTTATGTGGGTAGAGTTCGATAAACAGAGATAGGAAGAGGCTCATGTGCAGCATAATCCCTGTCAGAGATCAGTTGGCCCAAATGGCCTGTCTGAGCTGGACAGTCCATGTATATAACACCTGCAGCAAGAGAGTTGAACGAGGCAAATACTAACATATATAATGAACAAAATGGCAATAAACTGAGTTACCCGGAACACCAAAAGCCGCAAGAGTTGTATAATAAATGGCATACACCACACTCTTAACTGGTTCGTTCATGTTTGGTTCAATTCAGGCTGTGACGACAGCAGTGTGGGGACATGCACCGTGCTGTGCTGAAAACCACCCCTGATGTATACTTGATGGAAGTCCCCAGTGAGATAACAATTAAGCAGTGAGTGACATTCTTTGAAACAAACAAATTGCTTTCGCTTCACTGGATTTAATGCAGCCGAGCCAATACAGATGATGTCACATTGTGAACGACCCAATATTCTGAACTTCGTTTTGAAAACTTTGGACATCAGTGATATACACTTGACAGGGTTCTGACCTTATTCCCTGTTTCGGTTAAATGTTGTACCTCAATTTTAATCACTTTAGTTCCATCTTTCACACTCCCTCCTGAACTGTCACTTTAAACACCATGTTACATTAAGCAGTCTCCTGTGATGGGTTTCTTGTCAATTGTCATTTTAATGACCATTTAGTTTGGAATTCTCAGCCGAGATAGTCAGAAGCATCAACCAGTGAGACCGCCCCTGATCACCATCCACTGGTCCTCGCTCAGGAGAGGGGGTGAGGGGTGAACACAGGGGAAAGACAACACAATCAAGTCCCAGTGCTCGGGAATGATCCTCTTCACAGGAGGAAATGGTGGGTGCTCAGTAAAGATGCCAACTGCAGGGGAGGTTTTAGATTGAGAATATTTATGCTTCATTGCCGATAAGGAATAAACTGCTTTGAAAGTGTATATTATTCTACCTCGTGCAGTGTTGGGGGTTTTACTGAGATGGTGGCGGCACGCATGCTGCGGGATGGAGTCGAGGACACTCGAGTCAAAGGCAGAGTCTCGATTGAGGAGATCTTTGAAGTGCTCCTTCCAGTGGGCCCTGACTACCTCGGTGTACTTGATGAGTGTTTCCCCGTTCTTGGCCAGCAGTGGGGTAGGATCTTGTGTGTTTGGGCCGTGGGTGGCCTTGACTGCGGTGAAGAATCCTCACACATCATGGCTGTCGGCCAGCTGCTGTATCTCCTGAGATTTTTCCATCCACCATCTGTTCTTTAGGTCCCGAGTTTTTTGTTGGACCTCAGCCTTAAGCCGTCTGTGATGCTGCCTTGCTGATCCCAAGTTGCGTTGTTGTTTAAGGCTCAGAAATTTTCTGCGCTTGTCATCTATTAACTCTTGGATCTCCTGGTCATTCTCATCAAACCAGTCCTGGTGTTTCCTGCTTGAGTGACCAAGTGTCTCTTTGCAGGCACTTGTTATGGAGGTCTGGAGGGCAGATCAAGTGCTGTGAGCATTCTGCATCCCGGGGTCATCAAGGCACGCCAAGTTAGCTGTGAGGTGTATATTGTATAGTGCTCACTTAGCTGGGTCTTTGTGTGCCCTGGCATTGGCTTTTTTGTGGCACTGCCCTCGCCGATTTGGGGCTATGTTGATGTCAATGATGAATTGGATTAGACGGTGGTCCGTCCAGCAGTCATCAGCTCCTGTCATTGCGCGGGTGATGCGCACATCCTTGCGATCCCTTGCATGGACGATGACATAGTCGAGCAGGTGCCATTTTGTTAGGAGTTGCAAATAATGATTTTTGTATGATCATGATAAAAATTCACCTGGAACGTTGGTTTTCCTTACTCACTCTCTGCCAATCATGCCTCCCCAGAGGGGTGTGACCTTGCCGACCCTGGTGTTGAAGTCACCGAAGAGGATCAGTTTGTCGTCCGCAGGGACGTGGGACAGGGATTTTTTTGAGGTTGGAGTAAAAACCCTCTTTGGTCTCATATGTCGCATCGAGTGTAGGGGCGTACATACTGATGACTGTGGTGCATTGATTCTGGGATAGGGTGAGTCGGAGAATCATGAGACGTTTGTTAACCCCTCAGGGCAGTCTTTGAGGCGGTCGACCAACTTGTTTTTGATGGTGAAGCCGACTCCGTGGAGGTGGCGTTCTTCCTCTGGTTTCCCTTTCCAGAAGAAGGTGTAACCTCCACCTTGTTCCTTGAGCTGGCCTTGCTCTGCCTGCCAGGTCTCGCTTAGGGTGGCGATGTCTACATTGAAGCGTCGAAGTTCCCGGGCAACTATGGCGGTGCGGCGTTCCGGCCTGTCACTGTTGGAGTTGTCATGAGAATCCTGACGTTCCATGCTGCACTTAAATACTGGATAAGAGATCTGTTGGGCGGCTCTATGCTAATATCTGTACGGTATTCTGTCTGTCATTAATCAGAATTCGAATTCAGAAGAGGAGTCTATTGCTGAACTGATAAAAATTTTCAACTGCCCCAGAGCAGCCATCCAGACAACAACTGTGAATGCCCCTTGCTTACCCTTTGATGGGTCACTATTATGGACATTGCTTGGTACAGACTGGCGTGTGCTGGGCACTGGGTAAAGCACGGAACACACAAACAAAGTAATATTCTAGCGGACAGAAACAAAACATTCACCCGATTAATCTGGGGTGCGTTGTGAGTCAGTCTTCACACCTGACAAGACACAATAGCAACTTAACAAATTGTTTTATCTCATCGTCTATCTCCCTCAGGAAATAAACATAACACCATTTTATTCCTTATTGTTTACGTAGATTAAGTATGGGTGGAGACTTGGACATATTACATTCAATTCCTTCATCTAAATCATTCATGTATATTGTAAATAGCTGGGCTCCCAGAACTGAACCCTGCGGCACCCCACTAGTCACTGCCTGCCATTCTGAAAAGGACCCATTTACTCTGACTCTCTGCTTCCTGTCTGCCAACCAGTTCTCTATCCACGCCAATACATTATATTCAATACCATATGCTTTAATTTTGCACAGTAATCCCTTTTGTGGAACCTTGTCAAAAGCCTTTTCAAAGTCCAAATACATCACATCCACTGGTTCTCCCTTGTCCACGCTATTAGTTACATGCTCAAAAATTCTTGAAGATTTCTCATGCATGATTTCCCTTTCATAAATCCATGCTGAAGTGGACCGATTCTGTCATTGCTTTACAAATGCTCTGCTATTTCATCTTTAATAATTGATTCCAACATTTTCCCCACCACCAATGTCAGGCTAACTGGTCTATAATTCTCTGTTTTCTCTCTCCCTCCTTTTTTAAAAAGTGGTATTACATTTAGCTACCCTCCAGTCCACATGAACTGATCCCGAGTCGATAGAATGTTGGAAAATGATCACTAATGCATCCACTATTTCTAGGGCCACTTCCTTAAATAATCTGGGATGCAGCCGATCAGGCCCTGAGGATTCATCGGCCTTCAATCCCATCAATTTCCCTAACACAATTTTCTTACTAATGAGGATTCCCTTCAGTTTCTCCTTCTCGCTAGACCCTCGGACCCTTAGTATTTCCGGAAGGTTATTTGTGTCTTCCTTAGTGAATACAGAACCAAAGTATGTGTTCAATTGGTCTGCCATTTCTTTGTTCCCCATTGTCGGGACAAATGGTTAGTTTTCCAGTTGGCAAACAATGAAAAGTGGAATGTCAGAGGTATCAGTGCTGGGTCGTCAACTATTTACTATCGATATTAATGACTTGGATGAAGGAACCGAGTGTAATGTAACCAAGTTTGCTGGTGATACAAAGATGGATGGGAAAGCAAATTTTGAAGAGGACACAAAACACCTGCAAAGGGGATATAGACAGGCTAAATTATTTGGGAAATCAATCGCAGATGGAGTATAATGTGAGAAAACGTGAGGTCATCCACTTTCACAGAAATAACAGAAAAGCAAATTATAAATTAAATGGAGAAAAATTGCAAAGTGCTGCAGTATAAAAACACCTGGGAATCCTTGTGCATGAAACACAAAAAGGTATTGTGCTGGTAAAGCAAATAATCACGAAGGCAAATGGAATGTTGGCCTTTATTGCAAGGGGGTTAGAGAATAAAAGCAGAGAAGTCCTGCTGCAACTGTACAGGGTATTGGTGAGGCCGCACCTGGAGTACTGCATGCAGTTTTGGTCTCCGTACTTAAGGAAGGATATACTTGCATTGGAGGCTGTTCACAGAAGGTTCACTAGGTTGATTTCTGAGATGAGCGGATTGACTTATGAACATAAGAACATAAGACTTAGGAACAGGAGTCGGCCATCGAGCCCCTCGAGCCTGCTCTGCCATTCAAAAAGATCATGGCTGATCTTGCCGTGGACTCAGCTCCACTTACCCGCCCACTCCCCATAACCCTTAATTCGCTTATTGGTTAAAAATCTATCTATCTGTGATTTGAATACATTCAATGAGCTAGCCTCAACTGCTTCCTTGGCAGAGAATTCCACAGATTCACAACTCTCTGGGAGAAGAAATTCCTTCTCAACTCGGTTTTAAATTGGCTCCCCCGTATTTTAAGGCTGTGCCCCCTAGTTCTAGTCTCCCCGACCAGTGGAAACAACCTCTCTGCCTCTATCTTGTCTATCCCTTTCATTATTTTAAATGTTTCTATAAGATCACCCCTCATCCTTCTGAACTCCAACGAGTAAAGACCCAGTCTACTCAATCTATCATCATAAGGTAACCCCCTCATCTCCGGAATCAGCCTAGTGAATCGTCACTGTACCCACTCCAAGGCTAGTATAGCCTTCCTTAATTAAGGTGACCAAAACTGCACGCAGTACTCCAGGTGCGGCATCACCAATACCCTGTACAGCTGCAGCAGGACCTCCCTGCTTTTGCACTCCATCCGTCTCGCAATGAAGGCCAACATTCCATTCGCCTACCTGCTGCACCTGCAAACTAACTTTTTGGGATTCATGCACAAGGAACCTAAAAGAGTTCATGCACAAGGAGCCCCAGGTCCCTCTGCACCGCAGCATGTTATAATTTCTCCTCATTCAAATAATATTCCCTTTTACTGTTATTTTTTTCCATGGTGGATGACCTCACATTATCCAACATTGTATTCCATCTGCCAAACCTTAGCCCATTCGCTTAACCTATCTAAATCTCTTTGCAGCCGCTCTGTGTCCTCTACACAACCCGCTTTCCCACTAATGTTTGTGTCATCTGCAAATTGTGTTTCACTACACTCTGTCTCCTCTTCCAGGTCATCGATGTATATTGTAAACATATGAAGAAAGGTTGGGCCAAAAATCAATGGAGTTCAGAAGAATGAGAGGTGAAGTTATTTAAAGATATAAGATACTGAGGGGGCTCGACAAAGTCGAGACAGTGAGAATATTTCCACTCAAAGTGGAAACAAAAACTAGGGGACATAGTCTCAGAATAAGAGGCCATCCATTTAAAACTAAGATGATGACAAATTTCTTCTCTCAGAGGGTTGTAAATATTTGGAATTCCCTACCCCAGAAAGCTGTAGAGGCTGTATCATTGAATATATTTCAGTGGCAGAGAGACAGATTTTTGATCGATAAGGGAATAATGTTTATGGGGAGCAGTAGGGTAGTGGAGCCGAGTTGAAGATCAGATCAGCCATGATCTTATTGAATGGAGCAGCAGGCTCGCGGCGGTGGGTGAGGGGAGGGGGGGAGGTGTGGCGGGTGGGTGTGTCAAGTGTCCCACTACAGCTCCTAATTCTTATTATTGCTGTAGCTGCAAGCTAAATGTTTGTGTTTCATGTACAAAGACAGCCACATCCCTCTGTACTGCAGCATTATAAAATCACTCACAATTTAAATAATAATTTGCTTTTCTATTTTTCTTAGCAAAGTGGAAATCTTCACATTTTTACACATCATTGTCCATCTGCCACATTTTTGCCCACTCACTTCACCTATCTATATCCCTTTGCAGATTATTTGCATCGTCCTCGCAACTTGCTTTCCCGCCAATCTTTGTATCATCAGCAAATTTGGTTAAATTGCACTCAATCTGTTCATCAGAGTCATTAATATCGATTGTAAATAGTTGAGGCCGCAGCACTGATCCTAGTTACAGTTTGCCAAATTGAAAATGATCTATTTATCACGACTCTCTGTTTTCTGTCAGTTAGCCAATCCTCTATCCATGCTAATGTATTACCTGCAACGCCGTGAGCTCTTATCGGTTGCAGTCAATTTTTATGTGCCACCTTATGGAATGCTTTCTGGCTATCCAAGTACAATAAATCTGCTGGTTCGTATTTATCAACCCATTTTGTTACATCCTCAAAACACACGGAAAGTTTGACTAACATAATTTCCCTTTCATAAAACCATGTTGACTGCGCTTGACTCTAATATGATTTTCTAAATGTCCTGCAGCTACTTCCTTAATAATGAACGCCGTCCTTGGTTAAACAGGGGCGTTATATTTGTTGTTTTCTAATCCGCTGCAACTTCCCCAGAATCCACGTAATTTTGGTAGATTACAAACAATGTGTCCATTTTCTCTGCAGCCACTTGTTTTAAGACCCTCGGATGCAGGCCTAACTCACTGGTGCGAAAATTAATGGAAACAATCCTTGAAGACATTTGGAAAGACAAGGATTAATTAGCGACAGTTAGCACGGATTTGTTGAGGGAAGATCGTGTTTGACTAACCTGATTGAATTTTTTGTGGAGGTAACCAAGAAGGTCCATGTGAGTAGTGGTAACGATATAGTATATATGGACTTTTAGCAAGGTTTTTGATAAGGTCCCACAAGGTAGACTGGTCATGAAGGTTAAAGCACTTGAGATACAGGACAAAGTGTCAAGCTGGTCCAAAATGTGCTTGGAGGTAGGAAGCAAAGGATGATGATTGATGTATGTTTTTGTGACTGGAAGGATGTTTCCAGAGGGGTTCTGCAGGGCTCAGTACTGGTCACTTGCTTTGTGTGGTATATATCAACGATTTAGATTTGAATATAGCGAGTATGATTAAGAAGTTTGCAGATGACACTAAAATTGACTGTGTGGTTGATAATGAAGAGAAATTCATGCCATGCAGGAGGATATCAATCGACTGGTCTGGTGGGTAGAACAGTGTCAAATGGAATTTAATTCAGAGAAGTGTGAGGTGATGCACTTTGGGAGGAATAATAAGGAAAGGATATATACATTAAACGGTCGGCCACTTATTAGGGTAGGTGAAGAAAGGGACCTTGGAGTGCTTGTTCACAGATCCCTGAAAGTAGCAGACAAGGTGGATAAGGTGGCTAAGAAGGCATATGGAATGTTTGCACTTATTGGCCGAGGCATAGAAGATAAAGCAAGGTGATTATGCTTCAATTGTATAATACTTTGGTTAGGCCACAGCTGGAATAGTGTGTGGAGTTCTGGTCGCCATATTATGGGAACGACATGATTGCACAAGAGAGGGTGCAAAGGAGGTTTACTAGGATGCAGTCTGGAATAGAGAATCTTAGTTATGAGGACAGATTAGATAGGCTGGGTTTCTTCTCTTTGGAACAGAGGAGTTTGAGAGGAGACCTCATTGACGTGTATAAAATATTGAGGGGGCTAGATACAGTGGATAATAAGGGCCTATTTCCTTTGGCGGAGGGGTCTATTCCGAGGGGGCATAGTTTTAAGGTGGTTGTTGGGAGGTTTAGAGTGGATTTGATGGGGGGGGGTTCTTTAAGCAGAGGGTTGTGGGGATCTGGAACTCATTTCCTGGAAGACTGGTGGATGCAGAAACCCTCACCACTTATAAGAGGCGGTTGATGGGCACCTAAAGTGCAGTAACCTGCAGGGTTACGGACCTAGAGCTGGTAATTGGGAGTAGACTGGCTGCCCTTTTGCTGGACGGTGCAGATATAATGGTAAGTACTGCAGGGAACAGAATATGGCCAGGGTGATCTCGTGGACTAGTTTCGATCACCTGGATGGGTTTCAGCGGAATTTTCCCAGCTTTGTCTCTCTAAATTGGCCTGGGTTTTTATCTGGTTTTTGCCTCTCCCAGGAGATCACATGGCTCCGGTTGGGGTGGAGTGTAGATTGTTTCAATATAAGGGGTGCCACAGTTGTGTGAGGTGGATTGGTTGGGCTGGGTGCTCCTTGCCTTTCCGTCATTGTCCATAAGTTTAGATTTAACCATTAGGGCTGCTGACCAAGGGCCGTGCGGCTCTTTGTCGGCCGGCGTGGACACGCTGGACCGAAATGGCCTCCTTCTGCGCTGTAACTTTCTATGTTTCGATGTTTCTACCTTTAGACTCATTAGATTATCAATACTTTTTCTCCAGCGGTAGTGGTTGTTTGAAGTTACCCTCCCTATAGCCCCTCAATTTTCAATTAATGGGATACTTTTAGTGTCTTCTACCGCAAAGACACATACAACATATTTGTTCGAGCCTTCTGCCATTTCCCTGTTAATATTATTAATTTCCCAGTCTCATCCTCTAAGAGACCAACGTTTATTTTAGCTATTTACTCCAGAAGGGATCTACAGTTAATTTTCCGGCAGTTAGGCTGCAACTACTTGGGTGCCACAAGGACCAGTGCTGGGGCGTCAGCTATTTACAATCTATTTCAAACAATTCGCTGAGGGCACCGACTGCAATCTTTCAAAGTTTGATGATGGTACAAAGCCAGCTTGGAAAGGAATCCGTGACGTGGACACAATGAGCCTGCAAAGGGATATAGGCAGATTAATTAAATGAGCAAAAAGCTGGCAGTTGATGTATAATGTGAGGAAACGTGAGGTTATGATATTTGGTAACAAAAATGAAAACAAGCAATATTTTTAAATCATTAGAGACTACTAAATGTTGGTGTTCAGAGAGATTTAGGTGTCATCATACAGGAAACACATACAGCTCGCATGCAAGTACAGTAGACAGTTAGACTAGCAAGTGCAATTTTGGCTTTCATTGCAAGGGGTTTGGGGTGAAAGTGGAAGGACGTCTTACTACATTTGTACAGGGCTTTGGGGAAACCACTCTTGGAGTAGTGTGCACAGTTTTGATCTACTTATCTGCAAAAGGACATACATGCATTTTAGGTGCTGCAAAAACGCCTCACTAGAGTGACACTTGCGATGAAAATGTTGTCCGATGATGAGAAAGTTAGCTGATTAGGCCTATCATTTATGGTGTGTAGATAAATGAGAGGTGATATAATCGAAACATATAGGTGTCTGAGGGAGATTGACAGGGTAGGTTCTGAGAGTTTAATTTGCCTGGCTGCAATGCTTACGACCAGGTGGCACAGTTTCAAGATAAGGGATTGGCCGAGTAAATCTGAGCTGAAGATGAATTTCTTTACTCAGCTGGTTTTGAATAATTAGAATTCTCGACCCCAAAGGTCAGCGGGTGCTGAATTGTTGAGAATATTCATGGCTGAGTTAAATATATTCTTGGACTCTATGGGGAATATGGGTGTCGGGCTGGAAAGTGGAGTTGAGCTCGCAGATCAGCCATGATCGTATTCAATCATGAAGGAGGCATGAAAGGCCATATGGCCTACTCCTTCTCCTATTTCTTCTGTTCTTATGTTTATATGCACTCTATTGCTTTTGATTGTAGACCACTATATTATTGATTTTGTTGATTGCTGTTTTGCCTTGGGTGGACTTGTTCAGAGACCACCCTATGAGCTCGATAAACCTGTTGATATCTTACATGCACTTATCATTTCCCTTACTATCTGTAGTATTTTACAAGCACCTGCACAATGTTGCACCATTATGTTTCATGCTTCAATATTCTGCCCAAAACGTTTTGTTTCTAAGCTTTTTTCTGCCCTCCATAATTTGGCAACTTCTGTGACATTGATAATATATTTGAACCTACTTGCAGTTATTGTTGAGGTAAAGTCCCAATAACGATCCACGGGAAGCGTAGTTAGTTATTCCCCCACCCTAAGCTAACATCTACAACATTTACCCGTGGTTTTCTACCATTCAGCCTGTTTGTTATGCAGTTAATCAAAGATAATATTGCAATGACTGACGTGTAACTTTGAAAATGTTATTGCTATAACAGTATTAACCTGGGAATAAAGCAAGTGAAGCAACCTGTTTGTTCAAATTGCTGCAAATAATACAAGTTGCCAGGGAACAGGACAGTACACTGGAGATTTCCCTGCTACATAAATGAGGACTGCCTTGAGTATATCACTTCATTGTTTCCACCGCACCTGCTCGATCCATCACATCAAGGATCATTGCTTCACACGATTAATGGGTGACCCAGTGCTTCATCAGATAGCAGCTATTTACTACCCTGTTCTTGCAGCCATTGGTGTTTCTGGTAAGTTGTTATGCACAGGTAATAAACGTATTAATCTCTGTTACATGGGCTCTCTTGCAGCGTGTCTGACAAAGCATCAGATTTATAACGTGCCTTGTTTAATTAACATGGTGTCTTCATTCACATTCGCCTCGAGTGATGTTACCGTGAACTGAATGTCATCCAATCGGGTCTCTGAATCCAACCCCATTATCAAATGAAATATAAGGTCGCCGTATTTCAACTGGGTAGTTTGTTAATAACTACAGTGACCTGAATAATGTTGTATCCCTCGCTTTCTCCAAAAAGTCACTTTGAAATGATTGAAAATGTATATTAATTATTCTCCTGGTTTTGAAAGGAAAGGAGGCGCCACACAATCACTTTCTTTACATTTCAGTGAAATATCTTTTGAATGGTCTGCAGTGAGCACATCGGGGTTAGTTGCAAAAAAAATGCATAAGTTTACAAAATTCAAAGGTCTGATTTTCTTTACATTTGGAAGCAATAATCAATGATGTATTCACCTTGAGCTCGTTCGTGGATTGCATTATTCAACTCAGTCCAATGTTGTCCTACATTTCCTATTGTTGTGGTTTACTGCAATTCAAGGTTCTAACTATAACTGATTTACAGTGAAAAGCAAAGTGGATAGATGTTATTTCTCGTCAAGTTCGCGTGTATCATTGTGACTCCTGAATTTCCACGTTAGTTGCAGGCAATCAGCGCCATCCGCAGTTCTCTTCGTGTTCCTATATTTTCCCAATTACTAATGGTGCATCGTTTTATTGCAGACAACTCTAGCTTTATTATTGAAACGGCTCCACCTGTTGTTACAAGTTGTCTTTATAAGTTCCGATCTAATAGATATGTTTCAGCTTGATTTGTTACCAATTCATCTAATTCAAAACGTTGTATGTTAAAGGATAATTATGTTATTGAAACCTGTAACATTTAGGTAATGATACTTTGTCAGATGTGTTAAAGCACGATTCCTATGTTCACCCAGATCTCTGTGTAGATGGCATTGTTCTGCGAATTCTCTCAGTGTTGTGGCCAGCGTGCCTGCATTAAACCAGATAAATATAAATTGTTGTTCATCGGATCTCTCTTGGTTGTGCGGTTGCTCCAAATACAGTGTCAACAGTTCAGAAACACATTGGCACTTTGGAATGTTCTCAGAAAGTAAAGGGTGCCGTGGGAAAATCTATACTTGTTGCTATTGAAAATGTATGTTGATGTAAAACTGATGTAGATGGAGGTATTTCGTACAATCATTCTATGTGTTATCAAAGTATAGTCATTACTATAATGATTCTTTGGGAACTGAAACGTATGCCTCTTGAATATGGTATTTTAACAGCCTGCCAATCAATAGGGTTCAGAAACAGGTTGTTGTATGAATGAACAGTAGATAATGCAGAGCGGAATTCGTGGATATTTCAGTGTTTAATTTTGTAGAACATTGTGCATCTAATTCTTTGAATATTTCAGTGTTTAATTTTTTGGATGATTCAGCAAATAATTTGTTTAGTATTTTACTATTTAATTCGCTACATATTTGAGTAGCTATTGCATTGTATATTTTAGATAATTAGGTAAATGTTTGACTGTATACTCGGAATGACATGTCTTTGGAGATGTCAGTCCTTACTTCTGTAGATAATTGAACAGAGCATTCTTTGTCTATTTTAGTGTTTATTTCGGTAGTAAATTGAGTGGATAATTATTGTCATATTTCATTGTTTAATTCAGTAAGTAATTGCATGCATTATTGAATGCAAAATGTAGTGGTTAATGTTTTGGGTGTTTCAGTGTAAAATTCTGTGGATAAGTCATCAAATAATTATGTTGATAATTCACTTGACGACACTTTGGATATTTCAGTATTTAGTATGGTAAATTATTGAGTGTATTTTTCAGAGAACAATTCTTTGTATATTTCATTGCTTGATGGGCTGGATAATTCAACAACTAATTATGCTTATAATTTAGTGGATAGTTCTTTATATAATTATGCAGAATTAATTGCTCTAACTTGTAGAACCAATGTACATTTTGTCAAGGCAAATTCATGTCATTGCAAGAATATGATGTTTAGCTTTGGTCGGTTAATTTTTCTTCAATTAAATATCGAACTTTCTTTTCTGAAAAACTTTTATTCGGTGCCTAGATGGTGGTAACCTTTGATTTTTACAATGCGTTATCCTTACTGAACACAATCTCTACTTTCAACAGCAGCAATTGAATTGATATCAGAGAGACAGCAGTAAGGAGCGCACACCAATAACATATTCAGTGACTGTGCACAGGTGAATGTAGAAAATCAATAACACTGGCCACTCCCTTATGGGATCTTGTCTCTCCAATCCTCTGGCGTATGTGCTTTCTCATGCCGGCTTCCCTACAGGCGACGCTATTCAGATCATCTGGCTCCAGCATATTTCCTATTGGTGCCAAATCTAACCAGATGATAATAATGCAACACATTCAGCAGTTCATTACAATTTCCGTTGGTCATACACCATCCTCCCTTTAGTTTTTTAATCTCCTCTGCTTGCGACCCTGTCACAGAAATTCCCTTTTAATTCTTTCCTCCTCATCCCATTCCCTGACTCTGCATCTGCTTCAAACCTGATTAATTTTAACTTGTTCCAGTTCTCACGGAAGGTCATCGACCTGAATCATTAATGATGCTTCTCTATCGGCAGATGCTGCCTGAATTGCTGTGCATTTCTGACATATTCTGTTTTTATTGAAAATTTCCAGCATGCACAGTATTTTGCTCTTGTATGCTATCCATTACCGCTACTGTAAATGTTGAAGCAAAGTAAGCATCCATGTCCGCATATTCCTAATTTCCATTACCAATCTCTCGTAATCACTTTACAAGATGCTCCTGTCCACCCTCTTTTTTTTCCATTCTAACTGTAAAAAAATGTTTGTGTTGATTTTAAAATCACTTGCATGTTTCTTTTCAGACTCCGTTTTGTGGCTCTTAATGTTTTGAAACTTGAGTTGTCCTTGTATCTCTCCAATTCTCTGGGATCATTCCAATTTACTGTTTTTTGTTTGGTTTTATGTTGCCTCTTTTGTCATCCATGGCTTTGTTGTCAAGTACAGCTCTGGCTTCTTCGGATTATAAACTAGTTCTGTGTCGTCAGCAGGCCGGATCAGCAGCAAGCCGGGGCCATTACGGGGAGCAGTGTGCGGTGTCCCGGCCCGGAAATCAGCACGCTCCCAGCCTGTGGGACCATCGGCAGGCCGGGGCCATTGGAGGGAGCAGCGCGTGCTGCTGCAGGAGGGCGATGGCTACGATGCCAGGTCACTGATTGCAATGTGGGCAGGCACAGCAGAAGGGGCGAAGGAGCGGCAAGAGCCCATAGAAGGAAGTGACCGGGACCCAAGAGAGGCGTGAATCTGGGGCCCAGAAGAGGCGAGGGCCCAGGGGCAGCACGGGCCAGCCCACACTACGATATGTGTGCGCACTCGGTCCATGCAGCAGAGCTGGTCTCCAATTAGTCTTGCTTAACCCTTGCCACTGGACCAAGACCTAACTCTGTCAAGCCCGTATGGTGGCTGGTGTGCAACAGCCACCACACGTTACAAAAATCCAAGCACAGGCATCTTCCACACATCACGATGCAGTTCAGGATCTAGAATATTAGGTCCTTCATTCAAATACCTGTGAACGCATCCCTTTTTGGCGTGGGAGCAAGTCATCCTCGCTTCGAGGGACTGCCTATGATGAGTTCTGTGTCATGTTAAAATATATCTGAACACGTCCCACTGATCGTCTGCCTTCATAACCAAAAACAGATGTGCACAGTGTCTTGTCACCAGTCTCTGTCTCAACCGACTGAAGTCGATCTCACCTAAATCTAGAATCTTAGTTGCTGTTTCACGCTTCTCCAATCAAACACGATGTTTAATTCGATCATATAATGAAATTAGATACGTTTTCAGGTTAGGCTATTAATTAACTCTCGCATTTTTAAATATAATATGGTCTATCCCTTTATTGGCTCTAGGAAATATAAGCGCAGAGAACTATTCTGAACATAATCAATCCTCTGCATTTCTGACATGAGCTAGTTTGTTTATCCCGATCTGTCTGAAAGTTGAAATCTCCCATTCAAACCACTCTGTAGTTCAGACATGCTTGTCTATTTTCTGCATATATACACTGTGTGCATTCACGGCTACAACCTATATACAGCTCCTTCTAAAATCCTAACTCATTTTGTTCAGGGAAGATATGCTAGCATTGTATACAACACTAATTAGGCCACAGCGTGAGCACCGCATGCAGCACTGATCAGCATATTACAGAAAGGATGTGACTGCACTAGAACGGGTGCAGAGCAGGTTTACGAGGCTGTTTCAAGGTCTGGAAAACTTTAGCTGTGAGAAATATTGAATAGGCTGGGGTTGATTTCCTTGGAACAGAGGAGGCTTAGTGCAGATTTGTTTGAGTTGCATAAAATTGTGATGTGCATCGAGAGAATGGATAGGAAGGACGTATTTCCCTTAGCAGTCGGATCAATATTCAGGGGTCACAGATTTAAATACGTTGGTAGAAGGATTAGAGGGGAGATGAGGAAAAATGTCTTGAACTAGAGCGTGGTTGGGGTCCGGGAGTTCACTGCCTGTAACTGTAGTAGAGGAAGAAGCACTCAACGCATTTAAAAGCAACTTGGATGAGTACATAAAGAGCAGAAATATACAGGGCCTAGTGCTGGAACTGGGATTCGGCTGGGTAGCTCTTTTGCGGACGGCATGGACACGACGGGCCGAATGGCCTTCTTCTGTATTGTAATTGTTCTGTGATTCTATGATTTTCTATTGCTTAACTCTACCAATAAACTCCCTATTGTCTGCTTACCTTGCGCTATACCCTTCCTTATTCTGCATGTAATTTAATCTTTTATCACAAAGGCTACTCTTCCCCTGTACCATTTTCCCAATCCTACCTATTGAAATTATTACCCGGTGTATTCAGTTCCCTGTCCTGACCGTCTTGCAGCCATGTTGCAGTGATGGCTAACCTGTCGTACCTATATAGCCTACAATTCATTCAATGTGGTCCTTCTATTCTGTGCAATTGCAAAAAAAAACCCTTATTGGGCCACACACCCTAGCCTGCTCTGCTGTTGTTTTTCTAACACGTCAATTTATTTTATTCGCTCAAGGGATGTAGGCGTCACTCTCATGGCCAGCCTTTCTTGCCCATCCAAAATTGTCCTTGAGAAAGTGATGGTGAGCCGCCTTTTTCAACCGCTGCAGTCCGTGTGTTGAAGGTTCTCCCACTTTAATGTTACGGAGGAAGTTACAAGCTTTTGACTGAACGTTGATGAAGGAACAGCCGTACATTTCCGTGTCAGTTAGCTGCGTGAATTGGAGGGAAATTTGCAGCTGATGATCTTCAATCACCGCCAAACTTTTAGTTTTCTCTTCATCTACAATGCTAGAAGCACAATATCTGAGTATTCATCTACGATCTTCACTTTCATTCAGTTTAAACCGTTAGTTTTCCATTATCTGTTCCACTAAGACCCTCTCTCCGCTCCCTCACCTGCAGCATTTTATAATTTAAAGTCCGTGCGACTACCCTGTTCATCCTTTCTGCTCGGATACTTATCCCAGACCAGCTCAGCTGGAATGCATCCCAAATGTACAGTTCGGTCCTGAGCCAGTACTGGTGCCAATGTCCCTCTTTCCCACACGACTAGTTCAGCCACGCATTCACCTACCTATTCTGTTTATTCCTACGCCATATTACGCGTGGCTCGGGTGATAATCCAGATATTGTTTTTGATTTCACTCCTGGTGCTCTCGGAACACCTCGCCAGTTCAAATTGCACCTTCACCGTGTCCAGTACCCTTTCCGCCACGACACAATGGGCCGAATGGCCTCCTTCTGTGCTGTAATTTTCTTTGATTTAAAATCAAACAGTCCAGTCCTCCATTCATCCTTCACTCTCACCTGTCCCATTGTACATTCACCCTGGCCAGTTTCCATCACATCTTGACCACGCCTAGTCCGGATCGCTCCATCAACTAACACAGTCCTCACTGCACATTCCCCATCCCCCACCGTCAAGGTGGATACGGTCGTTCAGAAAGCATACGGAATGATTGCCTTTATTGGCCAAGGCATATAATACGAGAGCAGGGAGGTTATGATCAAGTTTATTAATACTCTGATGACGACACAGCTGGAGTATTGCGTGCAGTTCTGGTCGCCTATTATATGAAGGACGTGATTGCATTAGAGAGGGTGCAGAGGAGATTTACTAGCATGCTGCCTGGAACGAAGAATCTTAGGTATGAGGACAGATTAGTTCGGCTGCGTTTGTTCTCATTGGAACAGAAGAAGTTGAGAGGAGACCGAATTGAGGTGTACAAAATGTTGATGGGCCTTTCCCTGTTCCCTTTGTACCTCCAACGTAGCCCCTACTCGTCGGGCTTTGACCCCGCCCAATCCCCATTGAATCTGAACCCACCCAGTCCCCCTTGAATGTTCACGCCCTCCATTCACCATTCAACCTTCACCCCGGCCAGTCCCATTATACCCGCTAATTGCGTAATCCTTATTTGATCTTGCCACTGCCCAGTCTCTTTTCAAAATTCTTTGCAAGTCTCATTGCACTTTCATCCAGCACAGCAACCATTGGACTTTTGTCCAGACCAGTGCGCATTGCAACATTACCATGCACAATGCCCTTGCACGTTCGTCCTGCCCAGTCCATATTGACACGTATCACTTTTATGCTCCAATTTAACCTACTCTCCGTGCAGTCCAGTGTCCAGTTGTCCTTCACCCCTGCCATTCCTCATTGAATCTTCACCCGGACACACCCCATTGCTACTATGTACCAACTGCATCCTATCGCATCCTAGTCACCATTTCAACTTCACCACACATAGCTGAATTCGACCTTCATCTTGGCCAGTCGCCATAGCATCTTCACCCGGACAAATCCCTCAATTTCGAGTCACAAGCCCATCTGCCGTTCATATTGAGCTCACCCAGTCCAATCTCCATTGAACAGTCATTGCCGCCAACCACAATTGAGCGTTCTTTCTGGCCAGTCCCCATTGCACCATGATCCTGCATACTCCGCTATGAACCTGTTACCGGTCCACTCCCAATTGATCCTTCACACAGTCCGGTCCCATCGAATGTTCGCCGAGGGCTGTCCCCATAAAACCTTCTTCCCCTAAGGCCCCATTTTCAATCACTCTGTCCAATTCACGTTATCATGCTCAAGTCGCATTGAAACTATACGTTGCCATGTCCCCATTTCACCTTCAAGACGCCCAGTCCCGATTGCACCTTCTCCTTTCCAAGTCCCTCTTTTACGTTCACTATGCTCAGTCCACATTGACCCATCATTCTGCCCAGTCAACAATCTAATTCCAACCTGTACTGCATTTGTGCTTTCTTTACCATGCCCAGCCTCCCTTAAACCTTCAGCCTTTCACTTCTCCATGAAACGTTAATTACTCCCAGTCGAGTTGCCATTGAAATTTCACTCTGCCAAGTCCCGAATGAACCTTGCTTCTGCCCAATCCACATTCCAACTTGACCTCGCCCAGTCCCCGTTGAACCTTCACAGTACATTTCCTATTTCAGCTTCATTGCGTCCAGTCCTCATTGACACATCAAGCTTCCAAGACCTTATTTAACATTCATCAGCCCAATCCACATTGATTCCTGGGATGATGGACCTGTTTCAACGGAAAAGTTGAGTAGATTAAGACCATAAGTCCGAGAGTTCAGGAATTCGAGAGTTCGGGAGTTTGGGAGGTCGGGAGATCGGTAGTTCGAGAAGTCGAGAGGTCCAATATTTCGGTAGGTCGAGAGCTGTGAGGAGCAGGAGGCGCGAAGGTCAGCGAGGATTTCAACTCTGACGAGGATCTCACAGCCCTGGTCTCGGCAGGTAAGTGGTTGGCTGTTTGATAGGTTAGTATATTTTTTTCTTTTCCTTTGCTTTTTAATTAGATAAGTCTAACTAGAGGGATGGCAGGGCAGCTCAGTCCTGTGCAGTGCATATCCTACGGTATGTTGAAGTCTTGGATGCTTCACGCTGCCTTGACAACCAAGTGTTCAGTAGGTGTCTGCAGCTTGAACTACTCGAGCTCTGCATTTTGGAGCTTGAGCAGCGGCTCGAGTAAATGCGGTGAATCCGCGAGGCTCAGAGCTATGTGGTAGCACTTTTCAGGAGGTGTTCAACTCGCAGCTTAAAGGCGTGCAGGTAGAGCGAAGTGGGTGACCACCAGACGGAGCACGAAAGCTTGGCAGGTCGTGCTGACGTCTCCCTGTGGTCCACCTTGCTTTCAAACAGATATTCACTTCGGAGTCTCTGGGGAGTGCCGTCAGAGCCAATTCCAATGCACCACGGGAGGCTCAGCTGCATAGTGGTGGTGGGGTTGGGGTGGGGGAGCGTAGAATAAAAGTGCTCTAATGATAGGGTTTGCTATAATTAGGGGAAAAGACAGGCGTTTCTGTGGCCGCAGACGTGACTCCAGAAAGGCATGGTTCCTCCCTGGTGTCAGCTTCAAGGTTGTCACAGTACGAACGCAGGGAATTCTGGGGGCGAGGGTAAACAGCTGGAGGTCGTGGTCCATATCGGGACCAAATACATCGGTAGAAAGAGGGATGAGGTCTTACAAGCAGAATTTAAGGAGTTAGGAAGAAAATTAAAGGGCAGGACTTCAAAGGTAGCAATCTCCGCGTTACTACAAGTGCCACGTGCTAATGAGTAGAAGAATAGAAGGATAGAGAGAATGAACACATGGCTGGAGAGTTGGTGTAGGAGGGAGGGCTGTAAATTCTTGAGGCATTGGGAGTGCAACTGGGGGAGATGGGACCTGTACAAACCGGATGGGTTACAGCTCCACAGCGCCGGGACCAATATCCTCGCGGGAAGTTTTGTTGTTGCTGTTGCGAAGAGTTTAAACTAGCTTGGGAGGGTTATGGAAACCTGAGAATAGATTCAATAGGGAACGAAGTAAAACAGAAATTGTATAGCAAGAACTTCGAAAGCGAATCTTTAAGACAGAGTTCGTAGCGTTAGTAAGTCGTATTCAAGGAGGTCTTCCTATGCTAAATGACATACACTTTCATGAAAGGAGTATAGCGAATGAGCTAAGATCGCAGGTAGATTATTGGGAGTATGAAATTATTGACATTACAAATACATGGCTGAAAGAGGGGCAGGTTTGGCAGATTAATATTCCTGGTTCCAGGATGTTTAGACAAGACAGAGAGGGCTGTAAAACGGGGGTGGGTTGTATTTAAAAAATAAACTATTGCAGCGCTGAGGAGAGATGATATGTTAGAGGGATCAACAAATGATGCCAGATGGGTCAAATTGAAATCTAAAAAAGGGGCGATCACACTGCCGGGCGTGTATTATAGACCCCCAAACAGTGGGAGGGAGATAGAGGAACAAATATGTAGGCAAATTGCTGTGAATTCCAAAAACCATCGGGTTGTAATTGTATGGGATTTTAACTATCCTAATATTGATTGGGACAAATTTAGTGTGAAGGGTATAGAGAATGCAGAATTCTTGAAATGCACTCAAGAGGAATTATTTAGTCAGTATGTAACAAGCCCAACACGAGAGGGGGCGGTCTTGGATTCAGTTTTGGGGAATGAAGCTGGGCAGGTTGATGGGGTTTTAGTGGGGAGAGCACTTGGGAAACAGTGATCATAATTCAGTCAGATGCAAGTTAGTTGTAGATAAGGACAAGTATAGGCCAGGAATAAAAGTTCTAAATTGGGCAAAAGCTAACTTTGCAAAGTTGAGAAGTTATTTGGCAACAGTGGACTGGAGACATCTATTGTGTGGGTAAATCAGTGTCGGAACAGTGGCAGGCATTCAACGAGGAGATCCGGAAAGATAATGCCAAACATGTGCCTTTAAAGAAAAAGGGTGGGAATAATAATCCTGCAGCCCCTGGATGTCTAGCGACTTACAGGGGAGGATAAAGGAAAAAAGGGAAGCTTATGTCATATACCGACAGCTGAATGCTACAGAATCTTTGGAGGAATGTAGAAGGTTAAGAGGTATAATTAAAACAGAATATTAGGAATGCAGAGAGAGAGCATGAAAAATTATTGGCTAATAAAATTAAGGAAAACCCAAAGATGTTCTATAAATACATTAAGTGCAAGAGGGTAACTAAAGAAAGGGTAGAGCCTATTACCGACCATGAGGGTATGCTATGTGTGGAGGCAGAAGACGTTGGTAAGGTTCTTAATGAGTACTTTGCGTCTGTTTTCTAAAAGGAGAGGGGCAATGCAGATTCTGCTATCGACGAGTGTGAAATTCTGGATGAAATAAACATAGTGAGAAAGGAGGTAGTAAGGGTTTTGGCAACTTTGAAAGTAGATAATTCCCCACGCCCGGATGAAATGCATCCCAGGCTGTTGAGCGAACTAAAAGAGGAAATAACAGAGACCTGGACGATCATTTTCCAGTCTCTTTGGATTTTGGCATGGTGCCGGTGGAGTGGAGGAATGCTAATGTGATACCCTTGTTTAAAAACGGAAAAAGGAATAGGCCGAGTAATTACATGCCTGTCAGCCTAACCTCAGTGGTGGGAATATTAGTGGAAAAAGTCCTGAAAGACAGGATAAATCTACATTTGGAAAGGCAAGGATTAATTAGGGACAATCAGCTCAGATTTGTTCAGGGAAGTTCGTGTTGGAGTAAACTGATTGAATTTTTTGTGGAAGTTACCAAGAGGGTCGATGAGGGTAGTGAGTACGATTTTGTGTATCATCATCATAGGCAGTCCCTTGAAGCAAGGATTACTTGCTTCCACAACAAAAAGGGATGAGTTCACAGGTGTTTCAATGAAGGATCCTGACCTACATCTTAGAGGGTGGAAAATGCCTGTGCTTAGATTTTTTTAACGTGTGGCGGCCGTTGCTCAGCAGACACCACACGGGCTTGACAGAGCTCAGTCTTGGTCCAATGGTAAGGATTACCCAAGACGAATGGGTAATGGACCGAGTGCGCACATCTATCGCAGTGTGGGTTGGTCTGTGCTGCCCCTGGGCCCCTGGCCTCTTCTGGGTCCCAGACTGCGAATCGTGGGCCCCACTCGCTTCCAGCTAGAAACTCTTGCCACTCCTTCGCCTCTCCTGCTTGTGCCTGCCTGCACTGCAGTCAGTGACTGAATTGTGTGTTTGTGTATCTCCGTGTCTCAGCGTGCGCTGGCCCAGCCCGGAAATCAGCGCGGTCGCGGCCTGCAAGACCATCATGCACGTTGTGGTGGCTAATAAGGAAACGGTGTTCACGTTAAGTGGTAGGCCAATTAATACTGTTGATGAACAAATGGACCTTGGCGTGCTTGTCCACAGAACTCTTTTGGGGGAAACGAAAACATTAAATCGTGGCTCCCCGATCTGGGGGACGCACCAAACATTTACACGGCCCTTTCTTCGGTTTTTTGTATTTTTTTTTGATTGTTTTTTTTTTAAGTTTTTTTTTTGGGCACTAAAATCATGTCTATATTTTTTTCTCCAAGTGCCCTCTACAAAAGGGGAGGGGGACACTAAAAACACCGGCAATTAAAACAAATTAAACTTTAAAACATAAAATCAAATTAAAATTTGGTTGCCGGACATGATGATGCACTCCAGTCCCTCCGGTGCCCACCTCTCGCGGAAGGCCGTGAGCGGACCGGTGGAAATCGCGTGCTCCATCTCCAAGGACACCCTGGCGCGGATGTACGCGCGGAAGAGAGGCAGGCATTCAGGTGAACAACCCCCTCGACCGCACGCTGCCTGGACCAGCTGATGACACCCTTGGCCGTGCCCAGGAGCAGTCCTACGAGGAGGCCCTCGGACCTAACCGCTCCCCTCTGCACAGGGTGCCCAGAGATCAGGAGTGTGCTACTGAAGTGCAGCCAGAATTTCAGGAGCTGCCCCTTTAAATAATAAAACAGGGGCTGCAACCTCGTGCATTCAATAAAAACATGGAACATGGACTCTTCCAGACCGCAGAAATTGCAGGCGCCCTGGGAGCCCGCGAACCGGCTTAAAAATTTATTGCACGGCACTGCTCCGTGCACCACTCTCCAGGCCAAGTCCCCGATAAATACTGGGAGGACTCCCGCGTAGAGTGCCCTCCATCGGGGACCCGCGCCTCCTCTGGACGGCAAGATGATACGCCATGGCGTGTCCAGACGGCAGGCGAGGATGGCAATGTTGAGAGTCTGCAGGAGCAGCCCGTACAGGAAACCCCTCCGCGCGGAGCTGAAAGGCATGGAGGGGATTTCCTCGAGGCGGCTCAAGTTGTATGGCGCCGGCTCCCGAGGGAGGTTCCGGGGTTTGGCGCCGATGAGGAATTCCGTCCGGATGGGGGTCAGTTCTGACGTGATTTCCCCACGTGCTTGAGCCTCCTCAATGCACCTAACGGAGTCGGGGCCCAGAGCTGCTTTTAGCAACCCGATGGCATCGGCCGCGCGGCGGACGTTGGCAGAATTTAGGCGCCGCGCCAGCGTGTCTGGCGCCATCCAGCCCGCACCTCCACCATCGAGCAGGTCCCTGACCCTGGTCACCTCACCAGCCACAGCCCTCTCGTCCGACTCCCACCTAAAACTTCGGTCGTGGAGGTGCGGATTCCCGAGTAGTGGCTCCTGCAGGACAGCCGCCACTCCAGCCGGTGGAGAGCTGCGCTTGGTGGAGACTTTGTTCCAGACCCTGGTGAGTTCCTTGTAAAAGACAGGCAGCTCCTGGAAGACGGTCCTGACGCCCCCCAAGCTCACAAACAGGAGCTGCGTGTCATAGGTGGCGTGTACTGCTGGCGGAAGAAGTATGTCGCCAGAGCACGCCACCTGGGAGGGGGCTCGACGTTAAGGTATCTCTGCAGGGTCTGAAGACGGTAAGTCGCGAGCTGGGTGCTGATGCACACCAACGACTGACCGGCCTCCCCAAGCGGGAGACTAAAGACCGCGGCAGAGACCCAGTGTTTCCTGTTGTTCCAGAAGAAGTCCACCAGCTTCTTCTGTATCTTGGTGACAAACGCAGGGGGAGGGGTCAAAGTGACCAGCCGGTACCACAACATGGCGGCCACCAGCTGGTTTATGACTAGCGCTCGACACCTGTAGGACAGCACTCGGAGCAGTCCTGTCCAGTGCCCTAGGCGAGCGGCGACGTTGGCCTCCAGCTCTTGCCAGTTAGCCTACCAGGCTTCCTCGTCGGGGCTAAGGTAGACTCCCAGATAGAGGAGATGGGTCGTGCTCCAGGCAAAATGCCTGACCTCCTCCGGCAGGGAGTCCACCCGCTACTGACCCACCAGCAGTCTGGAACATTTCTCCCAGTTGATCCTGGTGGAGGATGCGGCCGAGTAAATCTCCTGGCACTCACGCATCCTCCGCTGGTCAGCGGGATCCTCTACAGCGAGGAGCACGTCATCGGCGTAAGCCGAGAGGACGACCTCCACGCCCGGCCCTTGCAGAGCCAGTCACGTCAACCTCGTCCGCAGGAAAGGCTCCACGCAGATGGCATATTACTGGCCGGACATGGGGCATCTCTGGCGCACCCCTCTCCCAAAGCGAAGGGGCGCCGTCAAGAAACCGTTAACGTTTATCAGACACTCCACGGCGGCGTACAAAAGTTGGATCCGGGCGACGAAATGCGTCCCGAACCCGAAAGCGCGCAGAGTTCCGAACAGATAGTCATGATCCACCCTGTCGAACGCCTTCTCTTGGTCAAGAGATAGGAAGGCGACCGACAGACCAGCCTCCTGGGAATGATGGTTGAGGTCACGGACCAGATGGATGTTATCGTGGATTGTCCGGCCCGGGGCCCTGTAGGACTGGCCGGGGTGGATCATGTGGTCCAGCACGGCGCCAAAGCGAGCAGACATCGCCCTGGCGAAGATTTTGTAGTCCGTGCTGAGGAGGGGGACCGGGCGCCAGTTCTTAAGGAGGCGGAGCTCGCCCTTCTTAGGCAGCAGGACAATGACTGCCCTGCGGCAAGAGAGGGGCATCTTCCCGGTCGCCAGACTTTCCCCCAGGACCCGCGCGTAGTCGCTCCCCAGGAAGTCCCAGAACGCCCTGTGGAACTCCACGGTCAGCCCGTCAAGCCCCAGTGCTTTTCCCCTCGAGAGCCGGTCGAGGCCGCCGGTTAGCTCCGCCAGGCTTAGCTGAGCTTCCAGATTTTCGGCGCCCTCCGGGCCGACCTTCGGCAGGTCCTCCCACAAAACTCTACATGCTTCCTCACTGGACGGCTTCGGAGAGAACAGAGCCCCGTAATATTCACGGGCCCTGTTGTTGACGCCCTCCGGATCTCAGACGAGAGAGCCGTCGTCGGCCAGCAGCGTCAAGAGCTGCTTATGGAAACTCTGTCTTTTTTCCAGCGAGTAGTAGAAGAGGGAGCCGCGGTCCAGATCCCGCAGGGACCGGATCCGCGACCTCACGAAAGCGCCTCCGGACCCGACGAGCTGCAGGTCCTTCAGCGCGGCCTTCTTCGCTTCGTACACCATCCGAGGGCCGGGTCCTCGACGACTTGACCGAGACGGGACTCCAGGTCGAGCACCTCTTTTTCTAGGTGCCCGACCCTGGCCGCCCGCCTCTTGCTCGACCCCTCGCGAACTCTTGACAAAAGATGCAGATTAGAGACTTGCCTACGTCCCACCATAGCCTCAAGGACGGGAAGGCCCCCTGCTTCCTTCTCCAGTCGGCCCAGAAACGACGGAATGAGTCCTGGAACCGCACGTCCTCCAGCAGCTGATTGTTAAAATGCCAGTACGCGGACCCCATCCGGTCGCATGGAGGCCGTCGGGACGCAGGAAACGTACGCCCGAGACACGTAAAGGCGGTCGACTCCGGACCATCCTACTCCAGGCCTCACCCAAGTAAAGGCACTGAAGTCGGGATAGAGATTTTGCCAGATGTCCACTAAGTCGAAGGACCCGACCAGGTCCCTCATCTTCTCCATCGCCGTCATGCTCTGCGGGGCACCGGAGCGGTCCCTCGCCTCGAGGGTGCAGTTAAAATCCCCCCCCGAGGACAATGCAGTCGCCGACGTCGACGGAGCCAAGTAGAGCGGACACTTCTTCGAAGAAGCGCGTTTGCTGCGGGCCGGGCTGTGGGGCGTACGCGCTCACGAGATGGAGCGGCACGTCCCCCAGGCGAACCGTCACGTGCAGCAAGCGGCCTGGCACGGGCTCCTCAACCCCCAAGATCTCCGGCTGAAAATGCGGGGCCAACAAGATGGCCACCCCACAAGGAGTGGTAGTGAGATGGCTCATGCTGACCTCTCCTTGCCATTCCAGGAGCCACGTGGCTTCGTCTCGCGGAACGGTGTGGGTTTCTTGCAGGAAGCACACCGCATATTTCCCCTCCCGCAGGAGTGAAAAATTGTTAAATCTACAGTGTGCCTCTCTGCCACTGTTGATATTGAGGCTGGCTATGGTTATCTTCATGACAAAAGCATAGTGCAACCTCTACCTAACCTATTGTGGGGGGGGAGTGGAATCGTTTGTTGACCTCCACTCCTTCAGCAGCCCAGCGAGGAACTTTTTGAGCCCGCGCAGCTCAAGGCCTTGCGCCTTTGACAAGGGCCCGCCCGCGGCCATGGTTTTAGCAGCGGCGCGGACGGACGCGACGAGCAGCCCCGGCTCGGAGCATCTTTCCAGGGCCAGATGGGCTCGGTTGCGGCGACCCTGGCTCTGGAACAAAAAAAAAAAATCCCGGAGTTCCTTTGCAGAAATTAGGGGGGACTCAGCGGCGGGTACGAGGAGATCCACCGCCTCACTGGCGATGGACTCGAGATATTCTCCCTCGTCCCCCACCGAGTCCCCGTCCTCCTCCGGGAGGTCGCCACCAGCAGCCGGCCCGTCGACCGCACGAGGTACGGCAAACAGCCTGGCCGCTCCATCCGGCCCTGGCTCTGCCCCGATCCCACCCCCAGGATCAGCGGCAGAGGAGTCCCCACTGGGCTCTTTTAAAAACGGAGCTGGGTCAGGAAGCGACAGCGGAAGGGGTTCCTCCTCCGCCCCAGAAGCCGGGGCACCCAGAGAGAACCGGCCAAAGAAATTCTCCAGGACCTCCAAGTACCCAGCTCCAAAGTAGGGGGCGAGGGTTGTTGTTCTTCCCCCTCCGCGCCGCCACCCCCCGGCCCAGCGTGTAAAAATCGTTAAAATTGTTCATATTTTCTGTTTGTCCCAGGCCGAGCGACTCCCGGGGGAAGTTGGTTAATAGCTGGGCGGGCTCAGGTTCGGCCTTTTCGGCCCCGCCCGCCTCAGTCCCCGAAACGCTCAACCCGGCGGCAACACATTCCTCCGCTGGCTCCGTGCCCCCCACGACAGGCAGATCCTCCATGCCATCCCCGGGAGGCAGTGGCTGGGCAGTCTCGACTGTCTCACCCTCCCCGGGGACAGATTCCTCCTGCATACGGCGCAGTTTGGGGGCGCTGGTGGGGGACGCGGGACACGCCGTGGGCACCGACTCCTCCGCGGAAGGATGTTGTTCCCCTTCCGGCTCATTGGAGCGGCATCTCCTTTTGTTCCTGGGGGGGGGGGGGCGCGGAGGCAGGGAAACCTCCATGTCTGCCGAAGCCTCCCACTCCACTCCCCACTTTTTCTTATCTTACCCGCGCCCGAGCCCCTCTGTGATATTGGTCAAGGGCTCGGGCACGGGCTCAGGGCACCCCGCGCTCGCCGGTGACGGGGTTGGGTTGAGCGCGGTAAACAAATTGTCTGGCGCACTGACGGGAACCCGCCTTGTGATGTTTCGCCTTCTTCCGCGCCTTCCTTCCGATCGGACGCTCTCCCTCGCCCCCGCCGGAGGCCGTGAAAACAAAGGCCCCCGACGATGCCCGCGCACCCACAGCTCCCGCCACGCGGACGCTACTCGGGGGAGGGGTGGCGGCGGTGCCAGCCTTGGCCGCCCTCTGTGGTTTGGCGGCCTTGGAGGCGGGGCAGTTCTTACGAACATGTCCCACCTCCCCACAGGCATGGCACCGCACGCCATCCGACGTCCAAAGACGTGGTCGGCAGTCCCCTCGTGCACCACATTAAAATTGCCCTCTGTCGTCTCCTCCCGCGCCAGCAGGACAAAAAGCTGGCGGCGGTCAGAGAACACATGGCACAGGCTGTTCTCCCTGAGGCCGAGCGGTATGGGGTTGATCCCCGACCTCACCTCCCCCAGTTGCTGCAGGTGAGGGAGGAGGAGCCCAGCGGGAAAAAAGGGCGGGACGTTAGAAATGATGACCCTAAGCGCGGTGGCCTCGAGAGGGTCCACCGGGAGCCCCTTTTCGAGGGCCAGGGACACCGCCCGCTCCGACCCCAGGAAGAATACAGCTTTCCCAGACATCTTGGAGGCCGCGACAATGGCCGAGGGGCCGACTACCCCAGCCATCGCCCGCACGCACTCCTCGATGCTCATTGTGGGGTGAGTGTCGCTCTTGACCCCGTGTTTTTTTGTTATCAGTCTAAATGGTGGCAGGGCAGCAGGAGGCGCAGGAGGCGCCGTGGATGTGGACGCCGCCTGCACGTACGTCTTAGCTGGTCCTGCCACCGGTGTGGATGGGCTCGCCATCACGGGGTCCCTTTAAGGGCTACACCCACCCCAAAGTCACAGGCCTTAATTGTCTTTAATTGGCCTCGTTGGTGTTTTGAGCAGTGGGAGCTCTTAATGTGGCACACCTCTCCCCTAGTTAACAAATGGGGAGGGCCTTGCTCCCTCTACTCAGTTGTCTTAATTAACTTTAATTTAAGGAGGAAAGGGGCTCTCAGAGAGTGAAGGGAGAGACAGAGAAGTGTGACAGAGAGAGAGCGATGGGAGTGGGAAAGAGGGAAGCTGCGAGGGCAGGTCTCCCCTCACAGCGATGGGTGGGCGTTTTTCTGCGATGCACTCCCCAGATGATGGAAAAAAACAAGACACAGTCCTTGTAGATGGTCTTCGTGTGGGGGGAGAAGATGTCTTCACCTGGGGCAGCTGGAGCCACCTAGGCACACACTCCCAACGATTTTAAATAGGGTGATTAGTAATAATTCAGCCAGGTAGCTCCAGCTATCCCAGGCTAGGCAATGGGGGATGGGTGCTTATGTGGTGTGTGGGGCCTAGCTGTAAGCAAGACCCCCACACACACTTCCACACACACACACCCCCCGCGATGTTCCGGCCCTCGAGATGGTCTTCTTTCCTCCCCCACCGGTACAACAAAAACACACCCACCTGTCGAAGATTGTAGAAATGGCTCTCCTTCCTTCCACACTGGATGGTGTTTTCTCAGATTGTTCTTTTCCCCCTCTCTCCAACTCTCTGTAGTAGTTATAAATTGATCAATTTTCTGCTCTCCTCCTCTGCCTCTGCAAGTTGAATTGTAGTAAGCCAGCCCCTTCCTCCTCTTCCTGGGCTGGTCTCAGGGTTCACTCTCGGCCTTCCAGGCAAGAGCAAAGCAGGGAGTTCCTTCTCTCACAGCAACAGAGCTCCAACTGAATAGGCCACACCTCCAAAGCTCCAACATTGGTCCACAGATCCCCTGAAAGTAATAGGCCAGGTGGATAAGATGGTAAAGAACGCAGACGGAATGCTTGCCGTTATTGGTCAAGGTAGAGAATGCTTAAATTGTATAATACTCTGGTTAGGCCACAGCTTGAGTACAATGTGCAGTTCTGGTCGCCATATTATAGAAAGAACGTGATTGCACTCGAGTGGGTGCAGAGGAGGTTGACTAGGATACTGTCTGGAATGGAGAATCTTAGCTATGAGCACAGATTGGATAGGCTGGGTTTGTTCTCGTTGCAACAGGGGAGTTTGATAGGAGGTTGAGGTGTACAAATTTACGAGTAGCCTGGATATTGTGGATACCAAGGGCTTGGTTCCATTGGTGAAGGGGTCAATTACGAGGGGGCATTGATTTAAGTGGGTTGGTTGGAAGGTTCAACGGCAACTTGAGGGGGTGGGGGGAGGCGTCTTCACGCATAGGGTTGTGTGTTTCTGGAACTCACTGGCTGGAAGTGCGGTGGATGCAGAAATCCTCACCACATTTGAAAAGTGATAGGATCCGGACTGGTTGGGCTTGGTGCTCTTTACCATTCCACCATTGTTCATTGTTTGCAGGTTTATATGTAACCTTCAGCACTGTTGACCGAGGGTCGTGTGGCTCCTTGCCGGCCGGCGTGGACATGAAAGGTCGAATTGGCCTCCTTCTGTGCTGTAAATGTCTAGGTTTCTATAGTCTATCGAGTTAAGAAGAATGAGAGGTGATCTTGTTGAAAAATATACGTCCAAGAGGAGCGTTGAAACGGTAGATGCTGATAGGTTGTTTTCACTGACTGGATAGTCTCGAACTAGGGGACATTATCTGTGGATAAGTAGTCACTCATTTTTGACCGAGATGTGCAGCAATTTCTGCACGCAGAGCATTGTGAATCTTAGTAATTCTCTACCTGAAATGGCTATCAATCAGGAATCGTTGAATATAATCACGGCTGAGATAAATAGGTTTTTGGCCGACAGTGGAATCAAGGGATTCGTAGGTCGGACGGTACAGTGCAGTGATTGTCGAAGATCAGTCATGAACTTATTAAGTCGAGTAGAAAACTCGAGGGGAGGTATGGGGTACCTATGCTATTAATTATTATGAACTTATGGTTTTGTAGTCACCAACGTAAATCAATTTTTATCGATCTTTCAATCCTCACGTTTTCTATTGGATTTTAACCCGGCCCGGTCCCCATTGTTACTCATGCTGGCCTTTCACCATTTCACTTGTCATCTTGCCCCTTTACGCTACCCAACACCATTGCTCATTCAGCTTTCCCCATCACCATGAAAACATCATTCTCCCCAATCTGATACACATTAAACATGCACCCCGACAAGTCCCCATTAAACCTAGTCCAAGCCGACCAATGTTTCTGTTGAACCCCTCCCAGGTCGCACTGTAAATTCTCCCCACCTCACCCGCATTTTACCTTCATCCTGCAATGTCCTCATTACATCTTCACCCTGCCCAGTCCCAATGTATCATCATCCACATTCCCGATTGATCCTTCTCCCTGCCCATTCCCCATTGTATCTTCACCCTGCGCATTCCACATTGTATCTTCACCCTGCCACATTCCGCATTGAACCTTCTTCCCTGCCCATTCCCCATTGTATCTTCACCTGCCACATTCCCCATTGTATCTTCTCCCTGCCACATTCCCCATTGAACCATCTTCCCTGCCCATTCCCCATTGCATCTTCACCTGCCACATTCCCCATTGTATCTTCACCCTGCCCATTCCCCATTGTATCTTCAACTGCCACAATCTCCATTGTATCTTCACCCTGCCACATTCCCCATTGAACCTTCTTCATTGCCCATTCCCCATTGTATCTTCAACTGCCACATTCCCCATTGTATCTTCACCCTGCCCATTCCCCATTGTATCTTCACCCTGCCCATTCCCCATTGTATCTTTACCCTGCGCATTCCCCATTGTATCTTCACCCTGCCACATTCCCGATTGAACCTTCTTCCCTGCCCATTCCCCATTGTATCTTCACTCTGCACATTCCCCTTGAACCTTCTTCGATGCCACATTCCCTATTGTAACTTCACCCTGCCCATTCCCCATTGTATCTTCTCCCTGCCCATTCCCGATTGTATCTTCTCGCTGCCACATTCCCCATTGTATCTTCACCCTGCCACATTCCCCATTGTATCTTCACCCTGCCACATTCCCCATTGTATCTTCTCCCTGCCACATTCCCCATTGTATCTTAACCCTGCCCATTCCCCATTGTATCTTCACCCTGCCCATTCCCCATTGTATCTTCACCCTGCCACATACCGCATTGTATCTTCTCCCTGCCACATTCCTCATTGTATCTTCACCCTGCCACATTCCCCATTGTATCTTCTCCCTGTCACATTCCCCATTGTATCGTCACCCTGCCCATTCCCCATTGTACCTTCACCCTGCCCATTCCCCATTGTATCTTCACCCTGCCCATTCCCCATTGTACCTTCACCCTGCCCATTCCCCATTGTATCTTCTCCCTGCCACATTCCCCATTGTATTTTCACCTGTCACATTCCTCATTTTATCTTCACGCTGCCCATTCCCCATTGTATCTTCACCCTGCCCATTCCCCATTGTATCTTCACCCTGCCACATTCCCCATGGTATCTTCTCCCTGCCACATTCCCCATTGTACTTGCACATTGTTCAGTCCCCATTGCATCTTATTCCTGCACGTTCCCCATTGTACCTGCACGTGGCAAGCTCTCAATATATAGTCAACTTGAATATTCCCATTTTCGTCTGCACATTCTCGATGCTGCACTTCACCATCGCACTACCCGGTCCCATTGCACATTCATCTAGCCAGTCGATCACCCATTGAACCGTCACCTGGTGCAGTTCCAATTAAACTTTCACAACACACAGTTCACCTTGAACATTCAGTCGCCCAACTCTCATTGAACCTACACTCTGCCCAGTATCCATTGCATCTGCACTCTGACCTTTCCTCATTCGGCCTTCACACTTACTGTTCCCCATTGTAACTGCACACTGACCAAGCCCCATTTCATCTTCACCCTGCCAATTCCCATATAAATCTGCAATCTGTACAGAGGCTATTTTAACGTAACAGTACCCTGCACACATTGCATCATCAGCCATCATAATCCCTATTGAATCTTCTACCCACCCAGACTATCCGCCATTGAACCATCACCCCGCCGAGTCCCACGGCACATTCTTACTGACCAAACCCATTGCAACTTTGCACGGCACACAGTCTAATTGAATCTTCGCCCCGCCCAGTCACATTTGAAACATCTCTCATACACATTGCCCTGTGAGCCTACACCCATCCTAGTCCCACCGCCATTGCAAATTCTCCTCGCCGTGTTTACATTGCACTTACATCCTGCCCAGTTTCATTAAAAGCTCACCATGCACAGCCCCCATTGCACCTTCACTCTGTCCAGTCCCAATTGCATCTGCTGTCTGCCCAGTTTTCTTTGCATCTTCATTCCACAAAATCCTGATTGAATGGTCAAACCTCCGAGCCAGCACTGAACCTTCACTCTGCCCAATCCTCATTGAACGATTATTCCCCAAAGTGCACACTGAAGCTTCACCTGCCGAGGTCTCGTTAATCCTTATCTCCCCAAATTCCACTTTGAAACTTCACTCTGACTGGCGAACAATCAATTTCCAGTCCTAATTGAAAAATTAAGGCCGCAATGCTACTGAAACTTCACTCTGTGCAGTTCCCATTGAAACTTTATGCCACAAAATACACCAACCAGGACCTACAGAATCTGTGCTTTACCCATCCCACATTGTATATTGATTTGGCTGAGTTTCCATTAAACTTTCACCCTGTCCAGTGTGCATTGAACCGTCTCCTTGCCCAGTGTGCATTGCAGCCTCAGTCTCGTTTCTGAAGTTTTGAACATGTTGTGCCCATTCCAATTTATTGCTTTATTTCGATTCTCGGATTGGCTGCTCAATTATTGAGCTTAATTTGCTCTTATCTGTTTCGGGTCGGAAATCCCTTTGTTGCCCCAGCTGAGTCTCTGTTCTGATCATTTAACTTCATTGCATATTATCTCATTTAATCTTCCTAATCAAATTATGCTAATATATTTCTAACTCGAAAAACATTGCACAGATTAAGCAAACAATTCGTATTATCCCATACAACAACGGCAAAAAATCACCCAAAATCCCTTTCAAACCAAGGTTTTTGTGTAATTCTCATGAATAACGTCTTATTTATTTCTCTCTCTTACAGTTAACGCGGTGGCGATTGTGATCCTGACCCGAGTTAAATGCGCTCTCTCCAGATGTATCACTCGCTACCTGGTGTCCATGGCAGTGGCCGATAGCCTGGTTATTGTCACCCACGTCATATTAACGTCAATTGTTGATACATATTTCCCACTTTCATTCTTGAACAATACCCCCGTGTGCTCTCTTAATACCGTCCTGCTTTGTGCAGCCACGGTGGCCTCTGTCTGGCTCATGGTGGGTTTCACCTTCGATCGATTCTTGGTGATTTGTTCTTAGAAGCTGAAAGCAAAATATTGCACCGATAAAACGGCAGCTGTTGTCATCGGTGTGGTCAATGCGCTGAGCTGTTTAATAAGCTTTCCCAGGTACTTTATGTTTGAACCTGAATATGTAATGAACAATGTACCCCGGGGTTGCGCCATTAAACCGACGTTGTTGAACTCACCATCATGGGCTACATACGACTATATTGAACTTGCATTAACCCCTTGTGTCCCATTCTTCCTGGTGTTGTTGTTCAATTCTCTGACTGTCAGATACATTTTAGCGGCCAGTAGAGTCCGCAGAGAGCTGCGGGGCAGCAGCAATGGAGGGAATCACAAGGATCCAGAGATAGGGAACCGAAGGAAGTCCATAATTTTACTCTTCAGTATATCCACCAGTTTTATATTGTTATGGAGTCCAGAACTTATATATTTGGTATCTCTGCATGTGTCACCCACCCCATACTTTATGACCAATGAATTTGAATCAGTCGTATTCATGCTTCAACTTCTCAGTTCCTGCACAAACACATTTATTTATGTTCTGACCCAGAAGAAATTCAGAGAGGAGCTGAAGAACGGCGTGAAATATCCACTCAATCTAATTGTCAACTTCTTAACATCATAGAAAGAGCTGAAGATAATGACTTCTGAATTGAAATATAAACCTCAATTAGCGCAGATGCTCACTCCTTGCAGTAACATACAAAGGGCGGCTGCGGATGGAGCACGCGTTACACAACCGGACCTATTTTACTATCCAGTGGCGTCAAAGAGTTCACTAAAGTGACTGATATCTATCCAATATTCTAAATACGTTCGGGAATTTCTGAAATAAATTGCATTTTCCCCGTCATATGCCATGTTGTGAAATTATACAAAATATGATTCAAACATAAACTGTTTTGTTGCCATTAACTTTGAAATAATAATCAATTAAAATCCATTTTCTGGCTGGTGAGTGTTTCCTGTCACACACAAAGGCCGGTAGGATGGACTAAGGCTGCGATTCCAGGGTCACGCAGCTCCTGTTCATTGGAACATTTGCTATGATCAGAACAGAATATTATGGACCAACACCAGGACCGCGTGTAACCGATAATATTTTAATGTAACTTCAAATGTCAGTCTGACGTTTTAGAAATCGCTTCCTCTCTGTGCTGCTGTGCAGCAATGTGAACTCACTTCAGGAAGTTTAACGGGGCATGAGGCTGGACCCGGTTACACAGATCTATAAGGAAATCCCATGATCGAGCACGGTCGTGATTACCATACCACACTCTTGTATTAATTAAGATTTATCTTAAGTATTAACTATTATGAAGCCGATTGGATCACCAGCAAATCTTAACCGTTTATTACACTGCAATATTCCAAGTATAAAAAGGCAATTTCCACCTTTCAGATTCATAAAGTGTGATGGTAATTCTGAGCAAGGGCACATCCTGAGTCTGAGCTGTTGTTCCTTGGCGGCACAGTGGATTAAATTTCTCGAAACACACTCACCTGCCAGAGACCACGCGATGTGAGAATTCAGCCAAGAAGCCTGCAGCAGCAGAGATCCTTCCAACATCATTAGCCAAAGAGATGTGTTCATTATATGGTTGGTGTCACTTCCTGGGACATCTGCCTCACCACCTCCTGGGGAATAAACAACATAGAAACACAGACACATGGTGCAGGAGTAGGCCATTCGGCCCTTCGAGCCTGCACCGACATTCAATAAGGTCAAGGCTGATCATTTCCTAAATACTCCTTCCTGCTTTCTATCCATACCCCTTGATCCCTTTAGCCGTCAGGGCCATATATAATCCCTCTTGAATATATCCAATGAACTGGCATCAACGACTCTCTGCGGTAGGGAATTCCACAGGTTAACAACTCTCTGAGTGAAGAAGTTTCTCCTCATTTCAGTCCTAAATGGCCTGCCCCTTATCCTAAGACTGTGTCCCCTGGATCTGGACTTCCCCAACACCGGGAACATTCTTCCCGCATCTAACTTGTCCAGTCCCGTCAGAAACTTATACGTTTCCATGAGATTTCCTCTCATCCTTCTAGACTCCAGTGTATAAAGGCTCGGTTGATCCAGTCTCTCCTCATATGTCAGTCCAACCATCCCGGGAATCAGTCTGGTGAACCTTCGCTGCACTCCCTCAATAGCAAGAACGTCCTTCCTCAGATTAGGAGATCAAAACTGAACACAATATTCCAGGGGAGGTCTCACCAAGGCCCTGTACAACTGCAGTAAGACCTCCCTACTCCTATACTCAAATCCCCTAGCTATAAAGGCCAACATACCATTTGCCTTTTTCACCGCCTGCTATACCTGCATGCCAACTTTCAATGACTGATGAACCATGACACCCAGGTGTCGTTGCACCTCCCGTTTTCTGAATCTGCCTTTGTGTTTTTACCCCCAAAGTGTATAACCTCACATTTATCCACATTATACTTCATCCACCATGCATTTACCCACTCACCTAACCTGTCCAATCACCCTGTAGCCTCTTAGCATCTTCCTCACAGTTCACACCTCCACCCAGTTTAGTGTAATCTGCAACATGACTTGTTCACTGCAAGTGGGGGTTGGTGGGGGTGGAGAAGCTGCACCAGAACATGTTCATAGAAGGGCTTCACTTTACTAAATAAAATCCATCACTTCAGTGCGGATTGCTACTGCATAACACGCATTAGGCTTCCACGGGACCATCGTTATGATTATGGGAACAGCTGGAAGATAAAAATACCAAGGTCCATCTAGTTCGCCTTCTATATCCTGGTTCTATATTCTGGCAGTCACATGATCCAACGATAAATGAGTTAATTACTAATCATGGCATTCAATATCCAGCAAAACCCTCAGTGATGGAGATGTTGCGGCCCGTACATACAAAGCTCAATTTTGTTCCCAACTATTTTACACTTATCACATGTCATGCGTAAATGTGTATGCTGAAGTCTTAGTTTTTGAAAAAAAACCTCTCATTTTAAATTTAATGAATCAATACAAAGCGCTACCCGCAGATCTCTGGGGAGTTCTTTAGATCGACCATTCACTCTTAGAAATAATGTTAAAGCAAATAAGTTTCCTAATGCAAGCAGGCTTTTGCTGGGATTTACCACAAGTGGAATTGTCACAAACTCTGACGCATACAGGTCACCCCGCCACACAATATGCAACTTGATTCAAGGATTGGGGACCAGCCTGAACAGATTGTGCAGCAAATTTAGTCTGGGAGACGATTTTTACTCGAGGAACCTTGAGCCTGACTTGCGCTCGTTATTACCGGTATTACGGTCAAGCCCTTTCCGGTATCGGGTCTTATTACAGGCAGGTGGTCGGCTGCAGACGTGAAACTCATCTGGCCGGATGGGGAGATGGGAAACCTGCGACCGCCAACGTGGAGATGCTGCCAGTTGGAGCAGGAGGAGTTGGGGGAGATGATCAGGGCCCGGAGAGTTGCCACAGGCGCGAAGGGCAAGGAAATGTAATCCTGCTTCTCCTTGCCCTGCAATTCTATCAGTTAAAAATGAAATGCTGCAGTTTTCTGGACCGCTCAATGCCTATAAAACATGCTGCCATCTCCATGTGTACGCCAAGACAGAGGTGTCCAACGTAAATCATAATAGTTTGATTTGCACATTACCCGCCGCCTGATCAGAAACAGTTGGACGCTGTTTTCGCTGATCTTCTGAGACGCAACCCAAAGCAGCAAAGATTCTTCTCCTTAGATCAGACACGTTTAAGTGGAGACCTAACAGAACAATTCAACATAATGAGGGTTTCTGAATTATGAAGTAGGGAGGAAGTATTTCCTCTGACAAATGGTTCGATAAACAAAGATCATACATTTAAAATAACTGGCAACAGAACAAAGTTTAAGTGAGAAGGCATGGCTTCACCCAGAAGATTATCAAGCTTTGATAGGCACTCCTTGGAATAATTTTGTGATCAGATTCCATAGCAACATTTAAAATGTGGCATGTATGAGGAAAGTACAGATTTTCAGAGCAATGGATAAAGCTTAGATGTGCAACTAAGTTCTTCAGGCCTTTCAATGACCCACAGAAGCATTACTAGCTGAATGGATTCCTTCTTTATTGGAAGATACTATGATTATATACTATGATTCATTTATGCTGGAGCCGGAGAATTGTAAACTTTGTGTGATGCCAATCTATTTAGAACTTCCTCGCTCTCTATTTTTGCCATACCCAATATCTTTACATCCACTTCCTTTACTACAGCATTAATGTAATTCTCATTTTTCTGTGAAGTTATTTGCAATGTAGTCATTCAACAGCTATGTCATGCCTGCACGTTTGCCCCTAATCTGCCCCGACATTCACTTAACTGTCCCTTAAAATGTGATGTTTATTAAATACTTTATGACCATTTTATGGTGCACGACAAACATTTCTCATACTCGCCCTTTTCCCTTACATTCTTTTCAATCCCCCGTGCGTTTTTTTGTTCTGCAAGGTTTTCTGCTGTGTCCTGTACCTCACATTTATCTTACACAGCCCTTTTTGCTTTTATAAAAATAGAAACATAGAAACATAGACATTTACAGCGCAGGAAGAGGCAATTTTGGCCCATCGTGTCCGTGCCGGCTGACAAAGAGCCGAACGTCACTCGGTTAGCAGCTATGAAGGTTACAAATTAAACTATGAAACGTATGAAGAATGAACAATTGCAGAACGGTAAAGATCATCTGGCTCAACCTGTCCGCCCCACACAACTGCGACACCCCTTACACCTAGCATTCTACATTCCACCCCAACCGGAGCTGGGACAGGCAAAAAAATACCAGATTAAAACCCAGGTCAATTGAGTGGAAAAAATCTGGGAAAATTCCTCTCCGACCTATCCAGGAGATCGAAAGAAGTCCAGGAGATAACACTGGCTGTATTCGATTCAATGCAGTACTAACTATTGTATATGACCAGCGCCAACAAGAGGTTATCCAGTCGAATCCCATTTACCAGCTCGAGGTCCATATCCCTGCAAGTTACGGCACTTCAACTGCCCATCCGAACAACTTTTTTAATGTGGTGAGATTTTATGCATCCACCCCCTTCCATACAATGAGTTCCTGATCCCCAGAACTGTCTGCGTGAAGAAGCTCCCCTCAAAACCCCTCTGAACCTTCCATCAACCACCTTACACCTATGACCACTCGTAATTGACCCCGCCAGCAATGGAAATAGGATCTTGCTATCAACTAAATCCAGTTTATCTAGGGGTTAAGTCATGGCCGGAGAGCTTGGACACGTGTTATGCTTCTCCTGTACTATGTGGGAAGTCAGGGACCTTTCTGGTGTCCCTGACGGCTACGTGTGCTGGAAGTGTATCCGGCCGCAGCTCCTGATGGATCGCATTGTGGCACTGGATCTGCGGGTCGATTCACTCCGGAGTATGTACGATGCTGAGAATGACGTGAATAGCACGTTTAGTGAGTTGGTCTTACCGCAGGAAAAAGGTATACAGCCAGATAGGGAATGGATGACCAACAGGAAGAACAGGAATATAGTGCAGGGCTCCCGCTCCCCTGCGGTCATCCCCCTGTAAAACAGATACACCGCTTTGGGGACTGTTGAGGGGGATGTCCCATGAGAGGAGGGTAGCAGCAGCCAAGTTCATGGCACCGTGGGTGGCTCTGCTGCACAGGAAGGCAGGAAAAATAGTGGGAGAGCTATAGTGATAGGGGATTCAACTGTAAGGGGAGTAGATAGGCATTTCTGTGGCCGCAACCAAGACTCCAGGATGGTATGTTGCCTCCCTGGTGCAAGGGTCAGGGATGTCTCAGAGTGGGTGCAGGGCATTCTGAAAAGGGAGGGTGAACAGCCAGTTGTCGTGGTGGATATAGGTACCAGCGATATAGTTAAAAAAAATAGATGAGGTCCTACAAGATGAATTTAAGGAGCTAAATTAAAAAGTAGTAATCTCAGGATTGCTACCAGTGCCATGTGCTAGTCAGAGTAGTAATCGCAGGATAGGTCAGATGAATACTTGGCATGAGGAGTGGTGCAGAAGGGAGGGATTCAAATTCCTGGGATATTGGAACCGGTTCAGTTGGAGGTGGGATCCGTACAAACCGGATGGTCTGCACCTGGGCAACACCAGAACCAATGTCCTAGGGGGAATGTCTGCGAGTTCTGTTGGAGAGGAGTTAAACTAATATGGCAGAGGGATGGGAACCTATGCAGGGAGACAAAGGGAAGTAGAAATGGGGCAGAAGCAAAAGATAGAAAGAAGAAAGTGGAGGGCAGAGAAACCCAAGGCAAAAACCAAAAAGGGCCACATTACAGCAACATTCTAAAGGGGAAAAGTGTGTTCGAAAGACAAGCCTGAAGGCTCTGTGCCTCAATGCGAGGAGTATTCAGAATAAGGTGGATGAATTAACTGCGCAGGTATGATGTAATTGGCATCACAGAGAAATGGCACCAGGGTGACCTAGGCTGGGTTATTCAACATCCAGGAGTATTCAACATTTAGGAAAGATAAAGAGAAAGGAAAGGGAGGCGGGGTGGCATTGCTGGTTAAAGAGTATATTAATGCAATAGTAAGAATGGACATTTGCTTGGATGATGTGGAATCGTTATGGGTGGAGCTGCTGAATACCAAGTGGCAGAAAACGCTAGTGGGAGTTGTGTACAGACCACCAAACAGTAGTAGTAAGGTTGGGGACAGCATCAAACAAGAAATTAGTGATGCATGCAATAAAGGTACAGCAGTTATCATGAGTGACTTTAATCTACATATTGATTGGGCTAACCAAACTGGTAGTAATGCGGTGGAGGAGGATTTCATTTGGTGTATTAGGGATGGTTTTCGAAACCAATATGTTGAGGAACCAACCCGGGAGCTGGCCATCCTCGACCGAGTGATGTGTAATGAGAAAGGGCTAATTAGCAAACTTGTTGTGCGAGACCCCTTGGGGAAGAGTGACCATAACATGGTAGAATTCTTTATTCGGATGGAGAGTGACACAGTTCATTCAGAAACTAGGGTCATGAATTTAAGGAAAGGTAACTTCGATGGTTTGAGGCGTGAATTGTCGAGAATAGAATGGCATATTATACTTAGAGGGTTGACGGCGGATAGGCAATGGCAAACATTTAAAGATCACATGGATGATCTTCAGCAATTGTACATCCTCATCTGGAGTAAAAATAAAACGGGGAAGGTGGCTAAACCGTGGCTAACAAGGGAAATTAAAGATAGTGTTAAATCCAAGGAAGAGGCATATAAATTGGCCAGAAAAAGCAGCAACCCGGAGGACTGGGATGAATTTAGAATTGAGCAGAGGAGGACAAAGGGTTTAATTCGGAGGGGGAGAATAGAGTACGAGAAGAAGCTTGTCGGGAACATAAAAACTGACTGCAAAAGCTTCTATAGATATGTGAAGGAGGAACTGAAGGATATCCTTATTAGTTGGGAAATTATGTTCAGGAAATCGATGGGGTTGAAGGCCGACAAATCCCTGGGGCCTGATAGTCTGCATCCCAGAGTACTTTAGGAAGTAGCTCTAGAAATAGTGGATGCATTGGTGATCATTTTCCAACAGTCTATCACCTCTGGATCAGTTCCTATGGACTGGAGGGTAGGTAATGTTCCACCACTTTTTAAAAAGGAAGGGAGAGAGAAAGGGGGTAATTGTAGACCGGTTAACGGACATCAGTAGGGGGGAAAATGTTGCAATCAGCTATTAAGGATGACATAGCAGGGCATTTGGAAAGCGGTGACAGGATCGGTCGCAGTCATCATTGATTTATGAAAGGGAAATCATGCTTGGCAAATCTTCTGGAATTTTTTGAGGATGTATTAATAGATTGGACAAGCGAGAACCAGTGGATGTGGTATATTTGACCTTTCAAAATGCTTTTGACAAGGTCCCACACAGGAGATTGGTGTGCAAAATCAAAGCACATGGTATTGGCGGCAATATGCTGATGTGGATAGAGAACTGGTTGGCAGACAGGAAACAGTGAGTTGGAATAAACGGGTCCTTTTTAGAATGGCAGGCAGTGACTACTGGTGTGTCTCAGGGCTCAGTGCTGGGACTCCAGCTCTTTACAGTATACATCAATGATTTGGATGAAGGAATTGGGTGTAATATCTCCAAGTTTGCAGATGACACTAAACTGTGTGGCCGTCTGAGATGTGAGGGGGACGCTAAGAGGCTGCAGGATGACTTAGACAGGTTAGGTGAGTGGGAAAATGCATGGCAGATGCAGTATAATGTGGATAAATGTGAGGTTATCCACTTTGGGGGCAAAAACGCAAAGACAGAATATTATCTGAATGGTGGCAGATTAGGAAAAGAGGAGGTGCACAAGACCTGGGTGTCATGGTTCATCAATAATTGAAAGTTGGCATGCAGGTATCGCAGGCGGTGAAGAAGGCAAATGGTATGTTAGCCTTCATAGCTAGGGGATTTGGGTATAGGAGCAGGGCGGTATTACTGCAGTTGTTCAGGGCCTTGGTGAGGCCTCACCTGGTATATTGTTTTCAGTTTTGGTCTCCAAATCTGAGGAATTACGTTCTTGCTATTGAGGGAGTGCAGCGAAGGTTCACCAGAATTATTCCCGGGATGGCTGGACTGAAATATGAGGAGAGATTGGATCAACTGGGCCTTTATACATTGGAATTTAGAAGGATGAGAGGGGATCTCATAGAAACATACAAAATTCTGATTGGACGGGACAGGTTAGATGTGGATAGATTGTTTCCGATTTGGGGAAGTCCAGAACCAGGGGACACAGCCTTAGGAAAAGGTGTCGGTCATTTAGGACTGAGATGAGGAGAAACTTCTTGACTCAGAGAGTTGTTAACTTGTGGACTTCCCTGCCACAGAGAGTTGTTGACGCCAGTTCATTGGATATATTCAAGATATGGCCCTTATGGCTAAGAGGATCAAGGGGTATGGAGGGAAAGAAGGAAATGGGTACTGAGGAAATGATCAGCCATGATCTTATCAATTGGTGGTGCAGGCTTGAAGGATCGAATGGCCTACTCCTGCACCGATTTCCTATATTTCTATATTTCTATGTTGGCCTCTCTACATTTTGTGTAGCTCAATGATGTCTCCTCTCAACCTCTTCTGTTACAATGAGAACAAATCCAGCCAATCCAATCAGTCCTCATAGCTATGATTCTCTATTCCAGGCAGCATCCTTGTAAATCTCCTCTGCACCCTCTCCAGTGCAGTCATATCCTTCCGATAATACAGCGACAAGAACTGCACACAATACTCCACAGCTGTGGCATAAGGAGAGTATTATACAATTTAAGCATAACCTCCCTGCTCTTTAAATCTATGCCTTGGCCAATAAAGGCAAGCATTCCATTTAATTTCTTAACCACCTTATCCACCTGGCCTGCTACTTTCAGGATCTTTGGACCAATGGTGGAGCTTTGCAGGCGTGGCCTGAGCAGTTGGAGCCTGGAGCTGTGAGAGAAGGAGTCCCTGCTGTTGCTCCTGCCTAGAAGGCCTTTGTGAGACCTGTGAAACAGCCCAGGAAGAGGAGGAAGGGGCTTACTACAATTCCAATTCATCCAGAGGGAGAGGAGAAGAGCAGAAAATTCATCAACTTTATTACTTTTACAAAGAGTTGGAGAGAGGGGGAAAAGAACAACAACTATCCAGTGTGGAAGGAGGGAAAGACTTCATCATCAAAAGGTGGGTGTATTTTGGTGCATTCCCCTAAAGACTTTGTTGTATCGGTGGGGGGAGGAAAGAAGACCATTTCGAGGGCCGGAACATCGCGGGGGGTGTGTGAGTGTGGATGTGTGTGTGGGGGTCTTGCCCCCACTAGGCCCCACATACCACTGAAGCACCCCTCCCCCATTGCCTAGCCTGGGATAGCTGGAGCTACCTGGCTGAAGAATCATTAATCACCCTTTTTAAACATCGTTGGGATTGTGTGCCTGGGTGGCTCCAGCTGTCCCAGGTGAAGACATCTTCTCCCCCCCACCCGAAGACCATCTACAAAGACTGTGTTTTTTGCCATCTGGGGAGTGCACCCCAAGAAACACCCACCCATCGCTGTGAGGGGAGACCTGCCCTCGCAGCTTCCCTCTTTCCCACCCCCGTCTCTCTTTCTCTGTCAATCTCTCTGTCTCTCCCCTCTCTCTCTGAGAGCCCTTTCCTCCTAATTGAAAAAACAATTAAGACAACTGAGCAGAGGGAGCAAGGCCCCTCCCCAATTGTCAACTAGGGGAGAGGTGTGCCTCATTTTGAGCTCCTCTGCTCATACACTTAAACGAGGCCAATTTAAGAACATTAAGGCCTGTGACTTTGGGGTGGGTGTAGCCATTAAAGGGACCCCGTCATGGCGACCCCATCCACGCCGGTGGCAGGGCCAGCTAAAATGTACGCGCAGGCGGCGTCCACATCCACGGCGCCTCCTGCGCCTCCTGCTGCCCTGCCACCGTTCAGACTTATAACAAAAAAACACGGGGTCCAGTGCTACACTCACCCCACAATGAGCATTGAGGAGTGCGTGCGGGCGATGGCTGGGGTAGTCGCCCCTCGGCCATTGTCGCGGCCTCCAAAATGTCTGGGAAGGCCGTGTTCTTCCTGGGGTTGGAGCGGGCGGTGTCCCTGGCCATTGAAAAGGGGCTCACGGTGGGCGGGACGTTCCTGCTGGTGTACCCTCTCGAGGCCACCAAGCAGAGGGTCATCCTTTCTAACGTCCCGCCCTTTGTTCCCGCTGGGCTCCTCCTCCCTCACCTACACCAACTGGGGGAAGTAAGGTCAGGGATGAACCCCATACCGCTCGGCCTCAGGGAGAACAGCCTGCGCAATGTCTTATCCTTCCGCCGCCAGCTCTTTGTCCGGCTGGCGTGGGAGGAGACGACAGACGGTGGTTTTAATGTGGTGCACGAGGGGACTTCCGACCGCGTCTTCTGGACGTCGGACGGCATGCGGTGCCATGCCTGTAGGGAGGTGGGGCATGTTCGTAAGAACTGCCCCGCCTCCAAGGCCGCCAAACCACCGAAGGCGGCCAAGGCTGGCGCCGCCGCCACCCGTCCCCCTAGTTGCGTCCACGTGCCGGGAGCTGTGGGTGTGCGGGCATCGTCGGGGGCCTTTGTTTTCACGGCCTCCGGCGGGGGGGAAAGAGTGCGTCCGATCGGAAAGAAGGCGCGGAGGAAGGCGAAACATCTCGAGGCGGGTCCCCTCAGTGCGCCAGACAGTTTGATCACCGCGCTCAGCCCAACCCAGTCATCGGCCAGCACGGGGTGCCCTGAGCCCGTGCCCGAGCCCTTGACCAATACCGCAGTGGGGCTCGGGCTCGGGCAAGATAAGAAAAAGTGGGGGGTTGGAGCGTGAGGTTTCGGCAGACATGGAGGTCTCCCTGCCTCCTCGCCCCACCAGGAACAAAAGGAGGCGCCGCTCCAATGAGGCGGAGGGGGAACAACATCCCCCCGCGGAGGAGTCGGTGCCTGCTGCGTGTCTCGTGTCCCCCACCAGCGCCCCCAGTCTGTGCTGTAGGCGAGAGGAATCTGTCCCCTGGGAAGGTGAGACAGTCGACGCTGCCCAGCCTCTGCCTCTCGGGGATGGCGTGGAAGATCTGCCTGTCGTGGGGGGAGCGGGGCGAGTGGAGGAATGAATTGCCGCCGGGTCGAACGTCCCAGGGACTGAGGCGGGCGGGGCCGAAAAGGCCGAACCTGACCCCGCCCAGCCCTTATCCAACTTCCCCCGGGACTTGCTTGACTCGGTAGAAAATGAAAATTTGAAAAATGTTAACATACATCCACACGCAGGGCCGGGGGGTGGCGGCGTGGAGGGGGAAGCACATAACCCTAGCCCCCTACTTTGGAGCTGGGGGACTGGGTAGACCTGGAGAATTTCCGAAACCAGGTTTCTCCGTGTTCCCCGATTCCTGGGGTGGAGGAGGAACCCCTTCCGCTGTCGCTTCCCGACCCAGCACCGCTTTTAAAAGAGCCCAGTGGGGACTCTTCTGCCGACGATCCTGGGGGTGGGATTGGGGCAGAGCCAGGGCCGGATGGAGCGGCCGGGCCGTTTGCCATACCTCGTGCGGTCGACGGGCCGGCTGCTGGTGGCGACCTCCCAGAGGGGGACGGGGACTCGGTGGGGGATGAGGGAGAAGATGTCGAGTCCATCGCCAGTGAGGCGGTGGATCTCCTCGTGCCCGCCGCTGAGTTCCCCGTCATTCCTGTAAAGCAATTCTGGGACTTTGTGGCCCAGAGCCAGGGTCGCCGCAACCGAGCCCATCTGGCTCTGGAATGATGGTCCGAGCCGGGGTTGCTCATCGCGTCCCTCCGCGCCGCCGCTAAAACCATGGCCGCAGGCGGGCCCTTATCAAAGGCGCAATGCCTTGAGCTGCGCCGGCTCAAAAAGTTCCTCGCTGGGCTGCTGAAAGAGTGGAGGTAAACAAACTGCTCCACCCCCCCCCCCACAATAGGTTAGGTAGAGGTTGCACTCTGCTTTTGTCATGAAGATAACCATAGCCAGCCTCAACATCAACGGCGACAGAGAGGCAAGCCGTAAATTTAACAATTTTTTGCTCCTGCGGGAGGGGAAATATGCGGTTTTTCTCCTGCAAAAAACCCACACCTTTCCGGGAGACAAAGCCACGTGGCTCCTGGCATGGCAATGAGAGGTCCGCAGGAGCCACCTCACCGCCACTTCTTGTGGGGTGGCCATCTTGCTGGCCCCGCATTTTCAGCCGGAGATCTTGGGGGTCGAGGAGCCCGTGCCAGGTCGCTTGCTGCACGTCACGGTTCACCTGGGGGACGTGCCGCTCCATCTCATGAACGTGTACGCCCCTCAGGCCGGCCCGCAGCAAACGCGCTTCTTCGAAGAAGTTTCCGCTCTTCTTGACTACGTCGACGTCGGCGACTGCATTGTCCTCGGGGGGGATTTTAACTGCACCCTCGAGGCGAGCGACTGCTCCGGTGCCCGGCAGAGCATGACGGCGATGGAGAAGTTGAGGGACCTGGTCGGGTCCTTCGACTTGGTGGACGTCTGGCGAAATCTCCATCCCGACTCCAGCGCCTTTACTTGGGTGAGGCCTGGAGTAGGATGGTCCAGAGTCGACCGCCTTTACGTGTCTCGGGCATACGTTTCCTGCATCCCGGCGGCCTCCATGCGGCCGGTTCCGTGTTGGGACCACCACCTGATGTGGCTGGACCTCGCTTCGCTCCGCGCGAGGACGGTGTCCACGTACTGACATTTTAACAATTAGGTGCTGGAGGAATTGCGGTTCCAGGACTCGTTCCGTCGTTTCTGGGCCGACTGGAGAAGGAAGCAGGGGGCAGTCCCCTCCTTGAGGCTATGGTGGAACGTGGTCAAGGCTCACGTCCGCGTCTTCTGTCAAGAGTACGCGAGGGGGTCGACCAAGAGGTGAGCGGCCAGGGTCGGGCGCCTAGAAAAAGAGGTGCTCGACCTGGAGTCCCGTCTCAGTCAAGTCGTTGAGGACCCGGCCCTGCGGATGGTGTACGAAGCGAAGAAGGCCGCGCTGAAGAACCTGCAGCTCGTCGGATCCCGAGGCGCGTTCGTGAGGCCGCGGATTCGGTTCCTGCGGGATGTGGACCGCGGCTCCCCCTTCTTCTACTCGCTGGAAAAAAGACAGAGTGTCCGTTAGCAGCTCTTGACGCTGCTGGCCGACGACGGCTCTCTCGTCTCGGATGCGGAGGGCGTCAACAACAGGGCCCGTGAATATTACGCGGCTCTGTTCTCTCCGGAGCCGTGAAGCGAGCAAGCGCGTAGAGCTTTGTGGGAGTACCTGCTGAAGGTCAGCCTGGAGGGCGCCGAAAATCTGGAAGCTCCGCTAAGCCTGGCGGAGCTGACCGGCGCCCTCGACTGGCTCTCGAGGGGAAAAGCCACGGGGCTGGACGGGCTGACCGTGGAGTTCCACAGGGCATTCCGGGACGTCCTGGGGGGCGACTACGCGCGGGTCCTGGGGGAAAGTCTGGCGACCGGGGAGATGCCACTCTCTTTGCGCAGGGCAGTCATTGTCCTGCTGCCGAAGAAGGGCGATCTCCGCATCCTTAAGAACTGGCGCCCAGTCTCCCTCCTCAGCACGGACTACAAAATCTTTGCCAGGGCGATATCTGCTCGCCTTGGGGCCGTGCTGGACCACATGATCCACCCCGACCAGTCCTACACGGTCCCGGTCCAGACAATCCACGATATCATCCATCTGGTCCGGGACCTCATCCATCAGTCCCAGGAGGCTGGTCTGTCGGTCGCATTCCTATCTCTCGACCAAGAGAAGGCGTTCGACAGGATGGATCACGACTATCTGCTCGGGACTCTGCGCGTTTTCGGGTTCTGGACCAATTTTGTCGCCCGGATCCGACTTTTGTACGCCGCCGCGGAGTGTCTGATTAAGTTTAACGGGTCCTTGACGGTGCCCCTTCACTTTGGGAGATGGGTGCGCCAGGGATGCCCCATGTCCGGCCAGTTATATGCCATCTGCGTGGAGCCTTTCCTGCGCCTCCTGCGGACGAGGTTGACGGGACTGGCTCTGCAAGGGCCGGGCGTGCAGGTCGTCCTCTCGGCTTACGCCGATGACGTGCTCCTCGCGGTAGAGGATCCCGCTGACCTGCGGAGCATGCGTGAGTGCCAGGAGATTTACTCGGCCGCATCCTCCACCAGAATCAACTGGGAGAAATGTTCCAGACTCCTGGTGGGTCAGTGGCGGGTGGACTCCCTGCCGGAGGAGCTCAGGCCTTTTGCCTGGAGCACGACCCATCTCCTCTATCTGGGAGTCTACCTGAGCCCCGACGAGGAAGCCTGGCCAGCGAACTGGCAAGAGCTGGAGGCCAAGGTCACCTCTCGCCTAGGGCGCTGGACAGGACTGCTCTGAGTGCTGTCCTACAGGGGTCGAGCGCTAGTCATAAACCAGCTGGTGGCCGCCATGTCGTGGAGCGGCTGGTCACTTTGACCCCTCCCCCTTCGGTTGTCACCAAGGTACAGAAGGAGCTGCTGGACCTCTTCTTGAACAACAGTAAGCATTGGTTTTCTGCCGCGGTCTTGAGTCTCCGGCTTGGGGAGGGTGGTCAGTCGTTGGTGTGCGTCAGCACCCAGCTCGCGACTTTCCATCTTCAGACCCTGCAGAGATACCTTTACGTCAAGCCCCCTCCGAGGTGGCATGCTCTGGCGACGTCGTTCTTCCGCCAGCAGCACGGCCTCAACTGCGACATGCAGCTCCTGTTTGTGAGCATGGGTGACGTCAGGACCGCCGTCCAGGAGCTGCCTGTCTTTTACAAGGAACTCACCAAGGTCTGGAACAAAGTCTCCACCAAGCACAGCTCTCCACCGGTTGGAGTGGCGGCTGTTTTGCAGGAGCCACTGCTCGGGAATCTGTACCTCCACGACCGAGGTTTTAGGTTGCAGTCGGACGAGAGTGCTGTGGCTGGTGAGGTGACCAGGGTCAGGGACCTGCTCGATGGCGGAGGAGCGGGCTGGATGGCGCCAGACACGCTGGCGCGGCGCCTAAATTCGGCCGACGTCTGCCGCGTGGCCGATGCCATCGAGTCGCTAAAAACAGCTCTGGGCCCTGACTCCGTTAGGTGCATCGAGGAGGCTCAAGCACGTGGGGAGATCCCGTCCGAACTGACCCCCGTCCGGATGGAATATCTCATCGGCGCCAAACCCCGGAACCTCCCTCGGGAGCCAGCGCCTCACAACTTGAGCCACCTCAGGGAAATCCCCGCCGTGCCTTTCAGTTCCACGCAGAGGGGTTTCCTGTACGGGCTGCTCCTGTACACTCTCAACTTTGCCATCCTCGCCTGCCGTCCGGACACGCCATGGCGTACCATTTTGCCATCCGGAGGAGGCGGGGGTCCCCGATGGAGGGCACACTACGCGGGAGTCCTCCCACTATTTATCAGGGACTTGGCCTGGAGGGTGGTGCACGGAGCAGTGCAGTGAAATACATTTTTAATCCGGTTCACGGGCTCCCAGGCCCCCTGCAATTTCTGCAGTCTGGAAGAGTCCGTGTTCCATGTTTTTTATCGAATGCAGTTTGCAGCCCCTGTTTTATTATTTAAAGAAGCTGCTCCTGAAATTCTGGCTGCACTTCTGTCCCACACTCCTGATCTTTGGGCACCCTGTGCGGAGGGGAGCGGGTAGGTCCGAGGGCCTCCTCGTAGGACTGCTCCTGGGCACGGCCAAGGGTGCCATCAGCCGGTCCAGGCAGCGGGCGGTCGAGGGGGTCGTTCAGCCTGACTGCCTGCCTCGCTTCCGCGCATACATCCGTGCCAGAGTGTCCTTGGAGATGGAGCACGCGGTGTCCACCGGTACGCTCGCGGCCTTCTGCGAGAGTTTGGCACCGGAGGGACTGGAGTGTATCATCACGTCCGGCAACCAAATTTTAATTTGATTTTATGTTTTAAAGTTTATTTTGTTTTAATTGCCGGTGTTTTTTAGTGTCCCCCTCCCCTTTTATAGGGGGCACTTGGAGAAAAAAAAATATGATTTTAGTGCCCAAAAAAAAAACTAAAAAAAAACAAAAACACAAAAAAATAAACAAAAAAAACACAAAAAAAAAGGGACTTGAAAATGTTTGGTGTGTCCCCCAGAGCGGGGGCGGGGCACGATTTAATGTTTTAGTCTCCTCCCAAAAAGTGTTCTGTGGACCAATGGTGGAGCTGTTGGAGGCGTGCTCTGATCAGTTGGTGCTGTGCTGCAGTGAGAGAAGGAGCTCCCTGCTGTTGCTCCTGCCTGAAGGACCTTTGTGAGCCCTGTGAAACAGCCCAGGAAGAGGAGGAAGGGGCTTACTTCATTACAATCCATCCAGAGGGAGAGGAAGAGTGCAGAAAATTCAACAACTTCATTACTTCTACAGAGAGTTGGAGAGAGGGGGAAAGAACAACAACCTGTGTGGAAGGAGGGAGACTCTCCAACATTCTACAGGTGGGTGTTGGTGCATTCCCCTAAAGACATTGTTTTATTGGTGGGGGGAGAAAAGAAGATCTCTTCAAGGCCCGGAACATCGCGGGGTGTGTGTGTGTGTGTGGAAGTGTGTGTGGGGGTCTTGCTTACAGCTAGGCCCCACACACGACTGAAGCACACCTCCCCCATTGCCTATCCTGGGATAGCTGGAGCTACCTGGCTGAAAAATCATTAATAACCCTATTTACATATCGTTGGGAGTGTGTGCCTGGGTGGCTCCAGCTGCCCCAGGTGAAGACAACTTCTCCTCCCACCCGAAGACCATCCTCTAAGACTGTGCCTTGTTCTTTTTTTTCCAACATCTGGGGAGTGCACCCCAGAAAAACACGCACCCACCACTGTGAGGGGAGACCTGCCCTCACTGCATCCCTCTTTCCCACCCCCCACTCTCTCTCTCTCTGTCACTCTCTCTGTCTCTCCCCTCTCTCTCTGAGAGCCCCTTTCCTCCATTAATTAAAATTAAATTAAGACAACTGAGCAGAGGGAGCAAGGCCCCTCCCCAATTGTTAACGAGGGGAGAGGTGTGCCCCATTAAGAGCTCCCTTTTGCTCAAAACACCAACGAGGCCAATTAAAGACCATTGAGGGCTGTGACTTTGGGGTGGGTGTAGCCCTTAAAGGGACCCCGTCATGGCGAGCACATCCACGCCGGTGGCAGGGCCAGCTAAAACTTACGCGCAGGCGGCGTCCACATCCACGGCGCCTCCTGCGCCTCCTGCTGCCGTGCCACCATTTAAATGAATTACAAAAAAACACGGGGTCAAGAGCTACACTCACCCCAAAATGAGCATTGAGGAGTGCGTACGGGCGATGGCTGGGGTAGTCGGCCCCTCGGCCATTGTCGCGGCCTCCAAAATGTCTGGGAAGGCGGTGTTCTTCCTGGGGTCGGGGCGGGCCGTGTCCCTGGCCATTGAAAAGGGGCTCACGGTGGACGGGACGTTCCTGCCGGTGGACCCTCTCGAGGCCACCGCGCAGAGGGACATCATTTCAAACGTCCCGCCCTTTGTTCCCGCTGAGCTCCTCCTCCCTCACCTACACCAAATGGGGGAGGTAAGGTTAGGGATCAACCCCATACCGCTCGGCCTCAGGGAGAACAGCCTGCGCCTCGTGTTCTCCTTCCGTCGCCAGCTCTTTGTCCGGCTGGCGCGGGAGGAGATGACAGAGGGCAGTTTTAATTTGGCGCACGACGGGATTGCCTACCGCGTCTTTTGGACGTCAGACGGCGTGCGGTGCCATGCCTTTAGGGAGGTGGGGCACGTTCGCAAGAATTGCCCCGCCTCCAGGTCCGCCAAACCACCGAAGGCGGCCAAGACTGGCGCCGCCGCCACCCCTCCCCCTAGTTGCGGCCGCGTACCGGGAGGCATAGGTGCGCGGGCATCGTCGGATACCTTTGTTTTCAGGGCCTCCGGCGGCGGGGGCAGTGAGAGCATCCGACCGGAAAGTAGGTGCGGTGGAAGGCGAAACATCTAGAGGCGGGTCCCATCAGTGCGCCAGACAGTCTGATCACCGCGCTCAGCCCAACCCTGTCACCGGCGAGCGCGGGGTGCCCTGAGCCGGTGCCCGAGACCTTGACCAATATCGCAGAGAGGCTTGGGCGTGAGCAAGAAAAGAAAGAGTGGGGAGTGGAGCGGGAGACCTCGGCAGACATGGAGGTCTCCCTGCCTCCATGCCCCCCCTGGAACAAAAGGAGGCACCGCTCCAATGAGGCGGAGGGGGAACAACATCCCTCTGCGGAGGAGTCGGTGCCTGCCGCTTGTCCCGCTTCCCCAAACTGCGCCGTAGGCGAGAGGAATCTGTCCCCGGGAAGGGTGAGACAGTCGAGGCTGCCAAGCCTCTGTCTCCTGGGGATGGCGTGAAAAATCTGCCTGTCGTGGGGGACGTGGGGCCAGCGGAGGAATGCGTTGCTGCCGGCTCGAGCGTCCCGGGGACTGAGCCGGGTGGGGCCGAAAAGGCCGAACCTGAGCTCGCCCAGCTTTTAACCAACTTCCCCCTGGATTTGCTCGGCCCGGAAGAAATACAAAGTGTTAACAATTTTAATGATTCTTTACACGCTGGGCTGGGGGGTGGCGGCAGGGAGGGGGAGGAGCACCAACCCTCGCCCCCTACTTTGGAGCTGGGGTACATGGAGGACCTGGAGAATTTCCTAAACCAGGTCTCTCCGTGTTCCCCGCTTCCTGGGGCGGAGGAGAAACCCCTTCCGCTGTCGCTTCCTGACCCAGCACCACTTTTAAAAGAGCCCAGTGGGGACTCCTCTGCCGACGATCCTGGGGGTGGGATCGGGGCAGAACCAGAGCCGGATGGAGCGGCCGGGCCGGTTGTCGTACCTCGTGCGGTCGACGGGCCGGCTGCTGGCGGCGACCTCACGGAGGGGGACGGGGACTCGGTGGGGGACGCGGGAGAAGATCTCGAGTCCATCGCCAGTGAGGTGGTGGGTCTCCACGTGCCCGCCGCTGAGTCCCCCCTCATTCCTGGAAAGGAACTCCGGGACTTTTTGATCCACAGCCAGGTTCGCCGCAACCGAGCGCAACTGGCCCTTGAAAAATGCTCCGAGCCGGGGCTGCTCATCACGTCCGTCCGCGCCGCCGCTAAAAACATGGCTGCAGGCGGGCCCATATCAAAGGCGCAATGCCTTGAGCTGCGCCGACTCAATGGGTTCCTCGCTGGGCTGCTGAGGGAGTGGAGATCAACAAACGACTCCACTCCCCCCCCCCACAATAGGTTAGGTAGAGTTTGCAGTAATATTTTGTCATGAAGATAACCATAGCCAACCTCAACATCAACGGCGGCAGAGAGGCACGCCGTAGATTTAACAATTTTTCGCTCCTGCCGGAGGGGAAATATGCGGTGTGCTTCCTGCAAGAAACACACACCATTCCGAGAGACGAAGCCACGTGGCTCCTGGAATGGCAAGGAGAGGTCCGCATGAGCCACCTCACCGCCACTTCTTGTGGGGTGGCCATCTTGCTGGCCCCGCATTTTCAGCCGGAGATTTTGGGGGTCGAGGAGCACGTGCCAGGCCGCTTGCTGCACGTCACGGTTCGCCTGGGGGACATGCCGCTCCATCTCGTGAACGTGTACGCCCCTCAGCCCGGCCCGCAGCAATTGCGCTTCTTCGAAGAAGTGTCCGCTCTTCTTGGCTCCGTCGACGTCGGCGACTGCATTGTCCTCGGGGGGGATTTTAACTCTACCCTCGAGGCGAGGGACTGCTCCAGTGACCCGCAGAGCATGACGGCGATCGAGAAGTTCAGGGACCTGGTCGGGTCCTTCGACCTGGTGGACGTCTGGCGAAATCTCCACCCCGACTCCAGCGCCTTTACTTCGGTGAGGCCTGGAGTAGGATGGTACAGAATCGACCGCATTTACGTGTCTCGGTCGTACGTTTCCTGCATCCCGGCGGCCTCCATGCGGCCGGTGCCGTGTTCGGAGCACCACCTGGTGTGGGCGGAGCTCGCTTCGCTCCGCGCGAGGACGGCGTCCGCGTACTGGCATTTTTACAACCAGCTGCTGGAGCACGTGTGGTTCCAGGACTTGTTCCGTCGTTTCTGGGCCGACTGGAGAAGGAAGCAGGGGGGTTTCCCCTCCTTGAGGCTATGGTGGGACGTGGGCAAGGCTCATGTCCACGGCTTCTGTCAAGCGTACGCGATGGGGTCCACCAAGAGGCGGGCGGCCAGGGTCGGGCGCCAAGAAAAAGAGGTGCTCGACCTGGAATCCCGTCTCGGTCAAGTCGTCGAGGACCTGGCCCTGCGGATGGTGTACGAAGCAAAGAAGGCCTGCATCTCGTCGGGTCCCGTGGCGCGTTCGTGAGGTCGCGGATCCGGTTCCTGCGGGATCTGGACCGTGGCTCCCTCTTCTTCTACTCGCTGGAAAAAAGACAGAGTGTCCTTAAGGAGCTCTTGACGCTGCTGGCCGACGACGGCTCTCTCGTCTTGGATCCGGAGGGCGTCAACAACAGGGCCCAAGAATATTACGTGGCTCAGTTCTCTCCGGAGCCAACAATGAGTAAACGTGTAGAGTTTTGTGGGAGGACCTACCGAAGGTCAGCTCGGAGGGCGCCGAAAATCTGGAAGCTCCGCTAAGCCTGGCGGAGCTGACTGGCGCCCTCGACTGGCTCTTGAGGGGAAAAGCCCCGTGGCTGGACGGGCTGACCGTGGAGTTCCACAGGTCGTTCTGGGACGTCCTGGGGGGCGACTACGCGCGGGTCCTGGGCGAAAGACTGGCGACCGGGGAGCTGCCCCTCTCTTGGCGCAGGGCAGTCATCGTCCTGCTGCCTAAGAAGGGCGATCTCCGCCTCCTTAAGAACTGGCGCCCGGTCTCCCTCCTCAGCACGGACTACAAAATCTTCGCCAGGGCGATGTCTGCTCGCCTTGGTGCTGTGCCGAACCACATGATCCACCACGACCAGTCCAACTCGGTCCCGGGCCGGACAATCCACAATAACATCCATCTGGTCCGGGACCTCATCCATCATTCCCAGGAGGCTGGTCTGTCGGTCGCCTTCCTATCTCTCGACCAAGAGAAGGCGTTCGACAGGGTGGATCACGCCTGTGTGTTCAGGACTCTACGTGTTTTCGGGTTCGGGACGCATTTCGTCTCTCGGATCCGACTTTTGTACGCCGCCACGGAGTGTCTGATTAAGGTTAACGGGTCCTTGACGGCGCCCCTTCGCTTTGGGAGAGCGGTGCGCCAGGGATGCCCCATGTCCGGCCAGTTATACGCCGTTTGCGTGGAGCCTTTCCTGCGCATCCTGCGGACGAGGTTTGTGGGACTGGCTCTGCAAGGGCCGGGTGTGGAGGGCGTCCTCTCGGCTTACGCCGATGACGTGCTCCTCGCGGTCGAGGATCCCGCTGACCTGCGGAGGCTGCGTGAGTGCCAGGAGATTTACTTGGCCGCATCCTCCGCCAGGATCAACTGGGAGAAATGTTCCGGACTCCTGGTGGGTCAGCGGCGGGTGGACTCGCTGCTGGAGGAGCTCAGGCCTTTTGCCTGGAGCACGACACATCTCCTCTATCTGGGAGTCTACCTTAGCCGCGACGAGGAAGCCTGGCCAGCGAACTGGCAAGAACTGGAGGCCAAGGTCGCCGCTCGCCTTGGGCGCTGGACAGGACTGCTCCGAGTGCTGTCCTGCAGGGGTCGAGCGCTCGTCATAAACCAGCTGGTGGCCGCCATGCTGTGGTACCGTCTGGTCACTTTGACCCCTCCACCTGCGTTTTTCACCAAGATATGGAAGAAGCTGGTGGACTTTTTCTGGAACAACAGGAAACACTGGGTCTCTGCCGCGGTCTTGAGTCTCCCGCTTGGGGAGGGCGGTCAGTCGTGGGTGTGCGTCAGCACCCAGCTCGCGACTTTTCGTCTTCAGACCCTGCAGATACATTTACGTCGAGCCCCCTCCTAGGTGGCGTGCTCTAGCGATGTATTTATTCCGCCAGCAGCACGGCCTCAACTACGACACGCAGCTCCTGTTTTTGAGCATGGGGGGCGTCAGGACCGCCGTCCAGGAGCTGCCTGGAACTCACCAGGGTCTGGAACAAAGTCTCCACCAAGCGTAGCTCTCCACCGGCTGGAGTGGCGGACTTCCTGCAGGAGCCACTGCTCGGGAATCCGTACCTCCACGACCGAGGTTTTAGGTGGCAGTCGGACGAGAGTGCTGTGGCTGGTGAGGTGACCAGGGTCAGGGACCTGCTCGATGGCGGAGGAGCGGGCTGGATGGCGCCAGACACGCTGGCGCAGCGCCTAAATTCGGCCGACGTCCGCCGCGCGGCCGATGCCATTGAGTCGCTAAAAACAGCTCTGGGCCGTGACTCCGTTAGGTGCATCGAGGAGGCTCAAGCACGTGGGGGGATCCCCTCCGAACTGACCCCCGTCCGGACGGAATTCCTCATCGGCGCCAAACCGCGGAACCTCCCTCGGGAGCCGGCGCCTCACAACTTCAGCCGCCTCGGGGAAATCCCCTCCGTGCCTTTCAGTTCCACGCAGAGGGGTTTCCTGTACGGGCTGCTCCTGCACACTCTCAACTTTGCCATCCTCGCAGCCGTCCGGACACGCCATGGCGTACCATTTTGCCGTCCGGAGGAGGTGGGGGTCCCCGATGGAGGGCAGTCTACGTGGGAGTCCTCCCAGTATTTATCGGGGACTTGCCCTGGAGGGTGGTGCACGGAGCAGTGCCGTGCAATAAATTTTTAAGCCGGTTCACGGGCTTCCAGGCCGCCTGCAATTTCTGCGGTCTGGAAGAGTCCGTGTTCCATGTTTTTATCGAATGCACGAGGTTGCAGCCCCTGTTTTATTATTTAAAGAAGCTGCTCCTGAAATTCTGGCTGCACTTCAGTCCCACACTCCTGATCTTTGGGCACCCTGTGCAGAGGGGAGCGGGTAGGTCGGAGGGCCTCCTCGTAGGTCTGCTCCTGGGCACGGCCAAGGATGCCATCAGCTGGTCCAGGCAGCGGGCGGTCGAGGGGGTCGTTCGGCCTGACTGCCTGCCTCTCTTCTGCGCGTACATCCGCGCCAGGGTGTCCTTGGACATGGAGCACGCAGTGTCCACAGGTACGCTCGCGGCCTTCCGCGAGAGTTGGGCACCGGAGGGAATGGAGTGCATCATCACGCCCGGCAACCAAATTTTAATTTGATTTTATGTTTTAAAGTTTAATTTGTTTTAATTGCCGGTGTTTTTAGTGTCCCCCTCCCCTTTTATAGGGGGCACTTGGAGAAAAGAAAAATGATTTTAGTGCCCAAAAAAAAACTAAAAAAAAAACAAAAACACAAATAAAAAGCAAAGAAAAACACAAAAAAAGGGCCTTGCAAATGTTTGGTGTGTCCCCCAGTTCGGGGGGACACGATTTAATATTTTAGTTTCCTCCCAAAAAGAGTTCAGTAGACAAGCACTCCACGGCCCCTTTGTTCATCTACACTCTTAAGTGGCCTGCTGCTTAATATGTATAAACGTTCCTTATTAGCCCACCCAAACTGCATTACCCTATACTTCTCCGAATTCAATTCTATTTGCCACACCTTTGCCCACCTGCACAGTATATTTGCATCCTCCTGCAGTCCATGACTTTCCTCTTCATTTTCAACGACATAACTAATTTTAGTGTCAAAATCTAAATCATTGATATATACATCAAAAAGCAAGGTACCAAGTACTGAGCCCTGTGGAACCCCACTGGAAACATCCTTCCAGTCACAAAAACATCCATCAATTATTATCCTTTGCTTCCCATGGAGGTCCCAGCGGATTGCAAAACTGCAATTGTAACGCCCCTATTTAAAAAAGGAGGCTACTGCATCTTTAATAATGGTCCCCAACATTTTCTCAAACACAAATGTTAGGCTAACTGGTCCATAGTTTCCTACTTTTTATCAGCCTCCTTTTTTGCATTTGCTGTTTTCCAATCTGCTGCGATCTCCCCAGATTCTGGTGAATTTTGGTAATTACAGGCAATTCATCCACTATCCCTGTCAGTACATCTCTTAAGATCCTACAATGAAAGCCATCAGGTCCAGGGGATTTATCCACCTTTTGTGGCATTATTGTACTGAGTAACACCTCCTTAGTGATTGTGATTGTGTTAAGTTCCTCTCCCCCTGTAGCCCATTGACTATCCACTGTTGGGATATATTTAGTGTCCTCTACAGTAAAGACTGATACAAAATATATACTCAGCGTTTCTGCCATCTCTATGTTCCACCTCACTAATTATCCAGTCTCGTCCTCTCAGGGACCAACATTAACTTTAGCCATTCTTTTCCTTTTCATATACCTGTAGAAAATATTGCTATCTGTTTTTACATTTTGTGCTAGTTTATGTTCATAGTCTATCTTCTTTTTCTTAATCATTTTGTTTTTGTCGTTCTTTGCTGACTTTAAAAAGTTTCCCAATCTTCTGTCCTCCCTCTAGTTTTGACCACGTTGTATGCCCTTGTTTTTAATTGGATGTCATCCTTTATTTCTTTTGTTAGTCACAGATGGATGTATTAAGTTTTTCCACTTTTTCCTCCTCACTGGAAGATGTCTTTCTTGAAAGTTACGAAATATCTCCTTAAATGTACGCCTCTGTCCTTCAACCGTCCTACACGTTAATCGATTTCCCCAGACCACTTTAGCCAAATCTGCCCTCATACCTTTGTAGTCTCTTTTATGTAATCTTATTACATTGGTTTGAGATGGAACTTTCTCGCCCTCCATCTGAATTTGAATTTCAATCATTCTCTGAATACTGATTCCAAGAGGATCATTTACAAGTAGATTGTTTATTAATCCTGATTCTGCCCAGTCACGTCCCAATGGTTTATCTCAATTCACTCTCTCAATCCATTTGTTGTTTTACTCCATTCTGTCTTCCAATCCATTGATGGTATCTGCCCATTCACTTTCCCAAGTCATTGATTGTTTAACTCCATACACCTTTCCACTCCATTGATCGTATCAGCTAATGCACTTACCCAACACATGACGGTATCTGAACATTCACATTCCAAATTCATGGATGATATCTACCAATCAACTTTCCCAATCCAATGTGTATGTCAATTCACTTTCCAAATCAATTGATGGTTTAACTCCATTCATTTTCCCAATTCATTGATGGTACCTGTCAATTATCTTTCTCAATACATTGATGATTTTACTCCATTCAATTTCCCAATGCATGAGTGGTTTATTTCCTTTCCTTCTTCCAATCCGTTGATGCTATCCATCCATTCACTTTCCCAACCTATTGCTGGTATCTCTCCATTCACTTTCCGAATCCATGGATGCTAACGGCCATTCACCTTCCCAATCCATTGAAGCATCTGTTCATTCACATTCTCAATTAATTGATGGTTTAACTCCATTCAGTTCCCAATTCATTGATGCTCTCTCTCAATTCTTTTTCCCAATCCATTGACAGTTTAACTTCATTCACTTTCCCTGTTCATTGATGGTAACTCTCCATGCACTTTCCCAATCTATTAATGGTATCTCTCCATTCACTTTCCCAATATCTTGATGGTATCTGCCCAGTCACTTTCTAAACAATTGATGGTTTAACTTGATTCCTTTTGCCAATCCATTGATGGTTTAACTACAGTCACTTTCGCAATTCATTGATGGTACATGTCCATTTAATTTTGCAATCCAGTGATGAGGTTAGTGATTTGACTTCCGATTGCGAAAAAATGTCAATGTAGCAGCAGGATATCAGTGGCGGCTGGATAAGTAGCACAGCATAGGTGTGAAATACAAAATAGCAAGGGTTCGACTCCACTTTGGGTCTTCACGTGACTCGATCTTTTAATGTTGAGCGTTTGTGTCAGCAGCCCAGCTGACCTGTATGTATAATGCTCGCTTGGTTTAAGATGGAGACTTGTGTTCCAGATCTAGCCGTGCCATTTGTCAAGCTGTTCCAGTAGAACTACAACACTGGTATCTACCCAACAATGTGCAAAAGTACCCAGGTATATTCTGTCCACAAAAACCAGGGCAATCTCATCTGGCTAATTACTGACCCTGCAGTCCACTCTCAATCATCAGCAAAGTGAGGTAATGTGTCATCCTTTCCCAATTAATGTACAATGCATGGGCAGCAGCCATCAATGGATAGGGAAAGTTCATGGGACAGTGCTATCAATCAGCACATATTCAGCAATAAGCTGCTCACCGGTGCTCAGTTTGGCTGCCACCAGAACCAATCGGCTCCAGACCTCATTACAGCCTTGGTCCAAACATTGACAGAAGAATTGAATTCCAGAGGTGAGGTGAGTGTGACTGCCCTTGACATCAAGGACACTTTTGACCGAGTTTGACATCAAAGTGTCCTGGTTGAATTGAAGTCAATGGGAATCAGGGGGGAAACTTTCCACTGGCTCGAGTCATACCTAGCATAAAGTTAGATGTTTGTGATTGGTGAAGGACAAACATCATAGCAGCAGGACATTTCTGCAGTGTTTCCTCAGGACAGTGTCCTGGGCCCAACCATCTTCAGCCTCATCATCACTGACCTGCCCTCCATCATAAGCTGTGTATATTCGCTGATGATTGCAAAGTGTTCAGTTCCATTCACAACTGCTCAGACAATCAAGTAGTCTGTTCTTGCACACAGCAAAACCTGGACAATATTGAGGCGTACGGTGATAAGTCGCAAGTAACATTAGCGCCAAAGTGTACTGGTCAATTTACATCTGCAACAAGCGAGAGTCTAACCACCACCCCTTGCTATTCAACATTACCATCGCCGAAACCTAACCAGAATCTTACGTGGACCAGCCACAGCAATAGAGTGCCTGCAAGTGCAGGGCACAGGCTGGGTATTCTATGGCGAGTGAATCACCTCCTGACTCCCCATATACCTTCCACCGTCTCGAAGTCACAAGTCAGGAGTGTAAGGGAAGACTTTCCATTTGTCTGGATGAGTGCATCTCAAGCAACATTCAAGAAGCTCGGCACCATCCAGGACAAAGCAGCCCAAATGACTGTCACCCCATCAAACATCTTAAAAATTCAGCTTCTCCACTTATCGGCGTGCCATGGCTGCAGTGTGTATCGTCGACTGAGAAATAAAATTAACATTTCAGGTGGATGATCTGCACCACAGCAAGTACAGAGGCAGGGAGATTGTGCGGGAACAAAAGGGGAGGTCTGTGATTGAGAGGAATGCAGGCATGCTCCGATTGTGTCCCATTTAACAAGCTTGTCATACCACACAACACTGTGGAATGTGTTCTCAGAGTGAAGGTGCGATTTTGTCCCCACAAACAATGCGGTGTTCACCCTTAACAAATCTGTCATGGCGAATTGCATTGGGACAAGTAGTTGGTTAGTAAGAGTTCAAGTGATTCTTTCACTCGTGTTGTTTCTCTCGCAACCTGCCACAATCTCAGTCTGACAGCTATGTCCTTGAGTATTCGGCCAGCTTGTTCTGTAGAGGTGTTGCTGAGTAACTCTAGATGATAGATATTGAAGTTCCCCACCCAAAGTACATGCTATGCCCTTGCTACTCTCAGTGCCTGTGCCAAGTGGTGTTCAACATGGAGTAATACTGGTTCATCAGCTGAGTTAAAATGATAGGTGGAAATCAGAAAGAGTTACCCTTCGTGATGGAGGAGTCTAGGACGTTGAATGATAGGCATGATTCTGTGGGTATGAATCTGTTACGCTTTTGCTTGACTGGTCTTCAGATAATGAGGAGGATTTTACAGAATTGAACACAGTGGTTGTGCCTTTATAATGTCCTATTCCAATGCCTGGTTCGATGGCGGATTGTCCGTCCAGTTTTATGGCTTTTTGCAGCGCCTTGATACAACTAAGTGGTTTGTTTGATCATTTCTGAGGCTAAATAATATAGAATCTTTAGATGAATATAGAAAATTAAGACGCAAAATTAAAAAGGATGTTAGGAATGCTAAGGGAGAGCATGAGAAATTATTGGACAGTAACATTAAGGAAAATCCTAAGGTGTTCTGTAAATATATTAAGAGTAAGAGGGTAACTAAAGAATGGGTAGGGCCTATTAAAGACCACGAGGGTAATCTTTGTGTGGAGGTGGAAGATGTTGGTGGGGTTCTTAACGAATACTTTGCTTCTGTTTTCACAAAGGAGACGGGCAATGCAGATATTGCTGTCGAGGAGGAGTGTGATATTCGGGATGAATTACATATAGTGAGAGAGGAAGTATTAAGAGGTTTAACAGTTTGAAAGTAGATAAGTCCCCAGGCCCGGAAGCTTTTGAACGAAGTATAAGAAGAAATTGCAGAGGCCTTGAACATCATTCTCCAGTCCTAATTGGATCTGGGCATGGTGCCGGTAGATTGGAGGACTGCTAATGCAGTAACCTTCTTTAAGAAGGGAGAAAGGGATAGGCCGAGTAATTACAGGCCTGTCAGTCTAACTTTAGTGGTGGGAAAATTATTGGAAAAAATCCTGAATGAGAGGATAAATCTACATTTGGATAGGCAAGGATTAATTCGGGATAGGCACGGATTTGTTTAGGGAAGATCGTGTTTGACTAACCTGATTTAAATTTTTGAGGAGATAACCAACAGGGTCCATGAGGGTAGTGCATACGATGCAGTATATATTGACTTTAGCGCGGCTTCTGATAAGGTCCCACATGGCAGACTGGTCATAAAGCCCATGGGATCCGGGGCAAAGTGGCAAGTTGGATCGAAAATTGGATGGAGTTAGGAAACAAAGGTTAATGATTGATGGATTTTTTTGTTACTGGAAGGATGTTTCCAGTAGGGTTTTTCAGGGCTTAGTATTGGTATATATCAAAGATTTTGTGGTATATATCAACGATTTAGATTTGAATATAGGGAGTATGATTAAGAAGTTTGAAGACGACACTAAAATTGGCTGTGTGGTTGATAATAAAGTGGAAAGTCATGGGCTGCAGGAAGACATTAATCTACTGGTCAGGTGGGCAGAGCAGTGGCAAATGGAATTTAATTAAGAGAAGTGTGAGGTGTTGCACTTTGGCAGATCTAATAATGAAAAGGTATATACATTAAGCGGTAGGCCACTTAATAGTGTAGATGAGCAAAAAGACCTTGTGGTTCTTGTCCACAGATCCCTGAAAGTAGCAGGCCAGTTGGATAAGTTGGTTAAGAAGGCATACGGAATGCTTGCCTTTATTGGCCGAGGCATTGGATACGATTAAATTGTATAATACTTTGTTTAGGCCGCAGCTGGAGCATTGCATGCAGTTCTGGTTGCCGTATTATTGGACAGACTAGATTGTACTAGAAAGGGTGAAGAGAATATTTACTAGAATGTTGCTTGCAATGGAGAATCTGAGTTAAGAAGACAGATTGGATAGGCTGGGTTTGTTCTCATTGGAACAGAGTAGTTTGCGAGGAGACATCTTTGAGATGCACAAAATATTGAGGGGCCTGGGCATGGTGGACAGTAAGATCCTATTTCCATTGCTGGAGGGGTCTATTACGAGGGGGCATAGTTTTAAGGTATTTGGTGGAATATTAAGAGGGGATTTGTTGGGGGGCCTCTTTATGAAGAGGGTTGTGGGGATCTGGAACTCGCTGCCTGGAAGACTGGTGGATGCAGAATCCCTCACCACTTTTAAGATATAGTTGGATGGGCACTTAAAGTGCAGTGACCTGCTGGTTTACGGACTTGGAGCTGGTAATTGGGATTAGACTGGAGGACCTTCTGTTGGATGGCGCAGATATAATGGTAGGTACTGCAGGGAATATAATACGGCCAGGGTGATCTCCTGGACAAGTCACGATTGCCTGGATGGGTCGGAGAAGTATTTTCCCCGATTTTTTCTCCCTAAATTGGCCTGGTTTTTATTTGGTTTTTGTCTCTCCTAGGCGATCACATGGCTCCGGTTGGGGTGGAGTGTAAAATGATTCAGTATAAGGATTGTCGCAGTTGTGTGAGGCGGACTGATTGGGCTGGGTACTGTTTGCTTTTCTCTCATTGTTCATAGTTTAATATGTAACATTTAGGGCTGCTGACCAGGGGCAGTGAGGCTCTTTTTCGGCCGGCGTGGACATGATAGCCGAAATGGCCTCCTTCTGCGCTGTAAGTTTCTATGTTTCTATGTTTCTATGTAGGGCCCCGCAATCCAACGGACTCTGGGACACCTCGCCGACTGTGGTCAACATCTCAAGCAGGACCAGCCGCATTGAAGCGGAGAGAAACTCGGGCAGTGTTTCAAATAAAGTTTCTGGGATGTAACTCTTTTCGAATTACACTATTTTCCAGATACTGATGGATCTGTTGTATATTATATTAGCTGCTTTAATTTAAAGTCACCACCATGTGCACTCTATGGCCTTCTCTCCTCGTCCCCCCATAATAAATATTGAAGTGTCACTGTATTCATAAGTCATCAAAGATCAAAGAATGAGAACCAATAAGCCATTGTAATCAGCAATGAGCAACGTGAAATAACAAACACACCCAAGGGTAATGGCCCAGTGTGAGATATCAGCTGCGCCACAGACTGACAGAGGGAGAGGCCGAGGGACCAGACTGTATGGTTTTATGTAAATATCACCACTCAGAATTCAGAATCCTGCCAGAAAATTTAAAGCAAATAGGAGTTTTAAATGAAAACATATTTCACGAAAACTGGTGAATAATCCGGCCAATATATGGTAGAATTGATTACCATCCTCAAAATATCAAATATTAACACCGATTATCAATTACTAATAAAAATCTTTTCATCGCTGACACGTTTCCTACTTAAGGGGAAAAGTCCTTGTTTGAGAGGAGATACTCAGCCAAAGAACTGCAGAAACCCACGGCCCATGTTGGCATTAAACGTTAAAAAAGGCTCCAAATATATTCGCGTAGCTGTCAATTTTACAAGAACAATCCTTATCCAATAGTTCCCAGAGAGAACACCAGTCTAAGCTGGATCACGAGCTATAACGCATGTGTAATGTCACAAGCAAAGCTTTAGTTTGGTTTTCTTTCATGTTGAACAAATATACGAATCAGTGTCCAGGGAGATTTCAGGACCTTCTTCAGCTCTTCTTTGAATTTCCTCTGGGTCACTAAATACACGTGTTCGGACAGGAACTCTAATGCTTCAGAATAGCTCCGGCTTCAGTGGCGATATATGGCAGGTTTGTGCTGTCGCCTCTGTAATAACTGGTGTTTGACATCCTGGCAACTAAAAAATTCAGGGCAGCTGTCAGCCACAACAGCATAAATCTGCCCGAGAGAGCAAATATCAAAATTATGGATTTCCTTCGGCTCTCCATCTCTGGATTGCTGTGATTCTCACCACCCTGAAGGAGGAGTCCCATTCGAGCTCGGCTAGCCATTAAAATTCGTCTCGCGGTGAAATAATTAAAGAAGGCCATTATCGTAAAAAGAATCCAAACGAACCATATGACGTGAACCCAGGAGTAAGGGCCGAGGCTCACTCGGGTTTGTAATTTGAAGTACAAACCAACAGAAACTAGACACGTTGCAGTCCCGGATCACCATTTTGGAGTTCAAAACTGCAGAGATTTTAAAATCAATAGCAGACCCTAAAATATCGAATACAAATATAAAACATGCAAACAAATAAATAATTCAGATGCAAAACAGCAGCATTCAAAAAATGGTGCTGCTGTATGAATACATAAATATTATATATAAATATAAAAAAATACATATATATAGATATATATATACAAATATAAATATATATATTATATATAGATAAATATATAGATAGAGAGAGAGAGTTGGAGAGAGAGAAACTGGAGAGGAATATCCTGGAAAGATTAGACCAAACCACAGCAGAAGAACGACATAATAACAAACTTCAGCGCAAGGACAGATGCCAAAACGGTGACTTAATGTTTCCTTGATCTTTTGCACCACTTCAACGAATCCTTCGCTGAAACCTTTCATCATTCATTAACACAGCTCCTTCGCCATTGAAAAGAGCAGTTCGCCCAAATTTCCTCAGTTTACAATGGCTGTGGTTACAGTGAGAAATCCGGGTGCAGCAGCTCCTGAGGTTACCAATTACCAGTGCCTCTCAGGCTTCAAGTCTCCAAACTTTGAAGATGCATCTGTGGAGTTCTGCAGGAATTGTATCCATGAATTTACATGGTGATGACAGGATTGGAGCTTTCACAAAGCACAAACTAGATGGGAAAGAAGGTGCAGTAGCTGTCGGGTGTAGACACAATGATACAGCATTTACATTCCAGTGATATAGTTTAGCTGCCGAAATATGTAGTGCTAAAGAAGGAAATCTATAGATGTATTGCTAATCACCAAGTCTATATTAGGAAAGAAACCTATTTTACAAAATAATAAAAGGTATAGAAACATAGTAACATTGAAAATAGGTACAGGAGTAGGTCATCAGGCCCTTCGAGCCTGCACCACCATTCAATAAGATCATGGCTGATCATTCCTTCAGTACCCCTTTCCCGCTTTCTCTCCATACCCCTTGATCCCTTTAGCTGTAAGTGCCATATCTGACTCCCTCTTGAATATATCCAATGAACTGGCATCAACAACTCTCTGCGGTAGGGAATTCCACAGATTAACAACTCTCTGAGTGAAGAAGTTTATCCTCATCTCAGTCCCAAATGACCTGTCCCTTATCCTGTGCCCCTGGTTCTGGACTTCACCAACATCGGAAACATTCTTCCCGCATCTAACCTGTGCAGTCCAGTCAGAATTTCATGTTTCTATGAGATCCCCTCTCATCCATCTAAACTCCAATGTATCAAGGCCCATTTCTCCTCGTATGTCAGTCCAGCCATCCCTGGAATCAGTCTGGTGAATCTTCGCTACACTCCCTCAATAGCAAGAACAGCCTTCCTCAGATTAGGAGACTAAAACTGAACACAATATTCCAGATGGGGATTCACCAAGGCCCTGTACAACTGCAATAAGACTTCCATGCTCCTATACTCAAATCCCCTTGCTATGAAGACCAACATACCATTTGCCTTCTTCACCGCCTGCTGTACCTGCATGCCAACCTTCAATGACTGATGAACCATGACACCAAAGTCTCATTGCACCTCCCCTTTTCCAAATCTGCCACCATTCAGATAATATTCTGCCTTCGTGTTTTTGCCCCCAAAGTGGATAACCTCACATTTATCCATATTATACTGCATCTGCCATGTATTTGCCCACTCACCTAAGCTATCCAAGTCACCCTGCAGCTTCTTAGCGTCCTCCTCACAGCTCACACCACCACCCAGTTTAGTGTCATCTGCAAACTTGGATAAATTACACTCAATGGCATAATCTAAATCATTAATATATATTGTAAACAGCTGGGGTCTCAGCACTGAGCCCAGTGGCACTCCACTTGTCACTGCCTGCCATTCTGAAAAGGACCCGTTAATCCCGACTCTCTGCTTCCTGCATGACAAACAGTTCTGTATCCACATCAGTACATTACCCCCAATAGCATATGCTTTGATTTTGCACACCAATCTCTTGTGTGGGACCTTGTCAAAAGCCTTTTGAAAGTAAAAATACAACACATCCACTGGTTCTCCCCTGTCTACTCTGCTACTTACATCCTCATAAAATTCCAGAAGATTTGTCAAGCATGATTTCGCCTTCATAAATCCATGCTGACTTGAACCAATCCTGTCACTGCTTTTCAAATTCGCTGCAATATCATCCTTAATGATTGATTCCAACATTTCACCCACAACTGATGTCAGGCTAACCGGTCTATAATTACCCGTTTTCTCTCTCCCTCCTTTTTTAAAAAGTGGTGTTACATTAGCTACCCTCCAGTCCATAGGAACTGATCCAGAGTCGATAGACTGTTGGAAAATGATCACCAATGCATCCACTATTTCTAGGGCCACTTCCTTAAGTACTCTGGGATGTAGATATCAGGCCCTGGGATTTATCAGCCTTCAATCCCGTCAATTTCCCGAACACAATTACCTGCCAAATAAGGATATCCTTCAGTTCCTCCTTTTCACTCGACCTTCGGTTCCCTCGTACATCCGGAAGGTTATTTGTGTCCTCCTTTGTGAAGCCAGAACCAAAGTACTTGTTCAATTGGTCTGCCATTTCTTTGTACCCCATTATAAATTCACCCTAATCAGAGTGCAAGGGCGTTACGTTTGTCTTTACTAATCTTTTTCTCATCACATATCGATGGAAGCTTTTGCCGTCATGTTTTATGTTTCCGGCAAGCTTCGTCTCGTACTCTATTTTCCCCCTCTTAATTGAACCCTTTGTCCTACTCTGCTGTATTCTAAATTTCTCCCGCTCCTCTGGTTTGCTGCTTTTTCTGGCTAATTTGTATGCCTCTTCCTTGGATTTAACACTATCCTTAATTTCCCTTGTTAGCCACGGTTGAGCCACCTTCCCCATTTTATTCTACTCCAGACAGGGATGTACAATTGTTGGAGTTCGTCCAGATGATCTGTAAAGGTTTGCCATTGCCTATCCACCGTCAACACTTTAAGTATCATTTGCCAGTCTAATCTAGCCAATTCGCACTTCATACCATCAAAGTTACCTTTCCTTTAGTTCAGGACCCTAGTTTCTGAATTAACTTTGTCACTCTCCATTTTAATAAAGAATTCTACCATATTATGTTCACTGTTCCCCAAGGGGCCTCGCACAACAAGATTGCTTATTAGTCCCTTCTCATGACACATCACCAGTCTAGGATGGCCAGCTCTGGTCGAGAAAACCATCCCTAAAACACTCCAGGAAATCCTCCTCCACCACATTTCTACCAATTAGGTTAGCCCAGTCAATATATAGATTAAAGTCGCCCATGATTACTGCTCTACCTTTATTGCACACATCCCTTATTTCTTGTTTGATGCTGTCCCCAACCTCACTACTACTAATTGGTGGCCTGTACACAACTCCCACTAGCGTTTTCTGCCCTTTGGTATTCCGTAGCTCCACCCAAACCGATTCCACATCTTCCAAGCCAATGTCCTTCTTTACAATTGCATTAATTTTCTCTTTAACCAACAATGCCACCCCGCCTCCTTTTCCTTTCTGTCTATCCTTCCTAAATGTTGAATACCCTTGGATGTTCAGTTTCCAGCCTTGGTCACCCTGGAGCCATGTCTCCGTGATGCCAATCACATCGTATCCGTTAACTGCTATCTGCGCAGTTAATTCGTCCACCTTGTTCTGAATACTCGTCGCATTGAGGCACAGAGCATTCAAGCTTGTCTTTTTAACACACTTGGACCCTTTAGAATTCTGCTGTATATTGGCCCTTTTTGTTTTTTGCCTTGGATTTCTCTGCCCTCCACTTTTACTATTCTCCTTTCGATCTTTCGCTTCTGTCTCCATTTTATTCCCCTCTGTCTCCCTGCATAGGTTCCCATCCCCCTGCCATATTAGTTTAATTCCTCCCAAACAGCACTAGCAAACACTCCACCGAGGACATTGGTTCTGGTCCTGCCCAGGTACAGACCATCCAGTTTGTACTGGTCCCAGCTCCCCCAGAACCGGTTCCAATGTCCCAGGAATTGAATCCCTCCCTTCTGTACCACTGCTCAAGCCAAGTATTCATCTGAGCTATCCTGCGATTCCTACTCTGACTAGCACGTGGCACTGGTAGCAATCCTGAGATTACTACTTTTGAGGTCCTACTTTTTAATTTAACTCCTAGCTCCCTAAATTCGTCTTGTAGGACCTCATCTCGTTTTTTACCTATATCGTTCGAACCTATATGTACCACGACAACTGGCTGTTCACCCTCACTTTTTTAGAATGTCCTGCACCGCTCTGAGACATCCTTGATCCTTGCACCAGGGAGGCAACATACCAACCTTGAGTCTCGGTTGCGGCCGCAGAAACGTCTATCTATTCCCCTTACATTTGAGTCCCCTATCACTATAGCTCTCCCACTCTTATTCCTGCCCTCCTGTGCAGCAGAGCCACCCACATCGCCATGGACTTGACTGCTGCTGCTCTCCCCTGATGAGTCATCCCCCTCAAACAGTAGCCAAAGTGGTGTATCTGTTTTGTAGGGGGATGACCGCAGGGGAACCCTGCGCTACCTTCCTTGCACTTCTCTTCCCGTTGGTCACCCATTTACTATCTGGCTGTGTACCCCTTACCGGCGGTGAGACCAACTCGCTAAACATGCTATTCACATCATTCTCTGCATCGTGCATGCTCCAGAGTGAATCCACCCGTCGATCCAGTGTCGCAATGCGGTCCGTCAGGAGCTGGAGGCGGATACACTTTCCGTACACATAACACATAGTCGTCAGGGACACCGGAGGCATCCCTGACTTCCCACATAGTACAGGAGAAGCAAAGCAGATGTCCGAGCTGTCCTGCCATGATTAATCCTTAGATAAACTTAATTTGGCAACAACAATGCTAAATGTTACCGACTGGTTAAAAAAAAGAAAAAAGAAAAGATATACACCAATCACCAGCTAATCACTTACCCCCTTGGCTGTGACGTCGCCTTTCAATTTCTTTCTACTTCTTTTTTGCCTTCTCTCCCAGCTGCAGCTGCACACGCACGCCCCTCAACGCACCTCCCGCTGGGCCTCTCCGACTCACGCTGGCCTTTTGTAGGCCTGGGACGCTGCTGCTCCGCCTCTCAACCTCCCGTATGTGCAAAGAGGCGTTCTTTAACCAACATGATAGAAATGAGGATGACTAACTCGTCTAGAATTTCAGCCATTACTACGATTTGACCCAGAATGGTCGGGATGCCAGAAGAGACAACTCTCCTCTCGACATAGCAAGTGACCCATATAGCATATTGATGGTGGAAGTCATGACACCAACCATAACAGATTAAATTTGAAAGCTTTCCAGTTAATCCAGTGCTGCAAATCTGTGGTGCAAGTGTACAAATTAAAAAAGGCCAACCCAAAGGAACGGGGGAGCGACTTAATTATATTGACTGGGGAGGGCTTCACTTGAGCACAAAAGTGATACCTTTTAAGGACAATAAAGAAAGAGAGATAATTTCCTTTTTATTGCACCTTTCATGGATTAAGGACATCCCAAAGTGCTTTACAGCCAGAGAAGTATTTTTGAGGTTAATGTCGGAAAAACAGCAGCCTATTTGTGCACAGCTTGGTCTCACAAATGGCAATGTGATAATGACTAGATAATCTGTTTTACTGATGTTAGTTAAGGGATAAATACTGATAAGGACACTGGGATAACTTCCCTGCTCTAGTGCTGTGGCATCATTTATATCTACCTTGGAAAGCATAGAGGCCTAATTTCTAACGTCTCATCCAAAAGACACCATGTGAAGCATTAATATAAAGAAGAGGACCACTGCACACAGTACAGGCCCTTTAGTGGTCGACTGGGCCAGCAGCGAGCACCCAAAACCGCATACCAGCCGACATCATTTAGGACTAGGAAGCCCGTTTGATGGACACCTCATTCAACCTGAACAGTAACTCGCTCCACCACTGGTACAATGGCTTGCAGTGTCTACCATGTACAAGATGCACTGCAGCAACTCGCCAAGGCATTTTCGAAAGCACCTCTCAAACACGCCAACTCTGCCATCGAGAAGGACAAGGGCAGCAGACGAACGGGTCAACCAACACCTCCAAGTTTCCCTCCAAATACACACATTGCTGACATATACCGCCGTTACTTCATCGTCACTGGGTCAAATCCTGGATTTCCCTCCCTACAAGTTATGTGAGAGTATCGTTACCACAAGGATTGCAGCGGTTCAAAAAAGCAGCTCACCACCACCATTGCAAAGACATTTAGGGGACGGCCATAAAAGCTGGCCTTGCCAGTGATGATCACATCACATGCAGTATATAAAATGTCGGGTACCACCAGTACCAGAGGAGCGTGGCCACATCTAGTGGCAGTGCAGGGGTTGCACTAGAACTGCAGGAAAACAGTCACCTCTAATGTAACTTTAGTGGTGTGAATATGACCGGAGTAGGAATGTGATTTCTAATTTAACTGTAGCTACCACTAGCACCAGAGAAGCGGGATCACCTCTAGTATAACTGTAGCAGTGCGAGTAAGTATGGAGCAGCACTGTCATTTCTAATGTAAGTGTCGTAAACACTAGTACAGGAGTAGGTTTATAATCACTAGCTGTGAAGGAGGAGCACGTTCACAGCTCGTGTAATTGTAGGTTACCACTGGCACCAGAGGAGCACCATCTACTCTATGGTAATTTTATGGGTGTGACGAGTATTAGTGCAGTGATACCACTATTACTATAGGAATGAGCACAGCTCTAGTCTCAGTGCAAGGAGAAGCTCGGTCACCACTAGTGTCCTTTTAGAGGTACCATTCTTACTGGCGTAGTGCGATGAACTCGAGTGGATGTGTAGATTTCCCACTAGCACTGAAGGAGCACGGTCACATCTAGGTTAACTATAGACTACCAATAGTACTGAAGAAAATGGTCACCTCCAGTGTAAGTGTAGGGGAACCACTTGTGCAGGAGGAGACTGTGCACATCTAGTTTCAGTGGAGGGGTAGCACTACTACCAAAGAAGCACTGTCAATAGTACTGTTAGTTTACTGATACCGCTTTTACAATCGGAGCATGTTCAAATATAGGCATGCTGCTCGTACCTGAGCAGCACAGACACTTCTAGGTAAGTGTATTGGTGCCAGTTGTTCAGGAGGATCATGGTCACATCTACTATAAGTGTAGGGTAGGTGTTGTACTGGAAGAATAAGGACACCTCTAATGCGGCCGGACTGCTAAACAGCAGTTTTGTAGGACGTTTTTCACTGCTTGTTCTGGAGGGCATGCTGCCCTAGGAGTGAATCATGGGCAGGGTCATGACGATTAGTACAAGGGGAGCTTCCCTCCCCAGGCCTGTGGTCAGCACTAGAACGGCGAGATTTCACTTTCCAATTGTAAATAACCTTTTAATGGTGCATTTGTTAAACTCTCCAATAAAAGTTTCACATATTCTTCTTAAGGTGAAGTCTAAGACTAGAAAAACAACTTAATTGAGTCTATTTGTTAACTGACTGTAACTAATGCTAAATATGAGTTAACCTAATGAACTGACTGGAGGACCTGATGTGTGGATAAATATAAGATACCTTGCATTGCCTCAGCCCTGCGCCAGTCAGAGGCTTTCAGCTCTGAAAGTGTTCATCGAATCTCACAGAAAATGGCGCAGCCATCTATTCTACTGTTAAAGGAGATTTACTACCCGATTGTCGCAAATGGCGTTGCCCTTGGTGAGCCATTTAACCTGTTTGTTGTTAACTGGTGTTAACTGTCTCCCTCTGCATACTGCCTGTTCGATAAGGTAACGTGTATCCCGTATTTCAGCATTATACAGTCGGTAGTGACTGGAACCATAATATGTCCCATGTGACTGCACTTTCCGCGGTTCCCTTAATCCAATAACTTTACTGAAGTTACAATGTTATTTGAAGGGTCAACACGAGGAATTTAGCAGATTTCCGGAGTGTCTTGTCACTCCGTGCAGAGTGAGCGCTGCAGCAGCTCAGTAAAATGTCTGGCTTGGTTTCCAAGGTATTGGCTCCAACATCAATCCTGCTCTCACACTGATCCGTGTTGATAATCATACTGAATGGAGTAAAATGCTCCCAACTGCTAACTCCCTTTATATTTCAATCAGACACTCCAATATTATTTCTCTCGTCTCTCTTACAGCGAACTTGGTCACAATTGTGATTCTCTCCCGAAAAAACTGCAGCCTTTCCTAATGTATCTCCGTCTACTTGGTTGCCCTGGCAACAGCAGATCTACTGATCATGATCATCAATGTACTGCTGTATTATATTTTCAGTTATCACTTTCCTCTTTCATTCCTGGCGCACACTACCGTGTGTATGTTCGTACTATATGTGACTACTGTCACCCTCGATTTCTCTGTTTGGTTCACCGTCTCCTTCACATTTGACCGATTTGAAGTTATCTGCTGCCATAAGTTTAAATCAACGTATTGCACCGAGAGAACTGAGGCCATGGTTATAACAACTTTCACGGTCCTATCCTTTTTAAGGAAAATCCCTGTGTTGCTTGCATTGGAACCTCAACATATAATTAACTAGATGCAGTGGGACTGCCGGTCCAGTGTGTTTTTTTTTACCTCCCATCCAGGTGCAGCGTTCGTCTGGTTTTATAGCACCTGGGACGTTGGCTTCCATTTACTTTAATTGCCTTGTTAAATTGTTTAACAGTCAGACGTATTTTAGGGGCGAACAGAGCCCGCAGGGGACTCCGGGGCCACAGGATTGAGAATGAGTGTGATCCAGAGATGGAGAACAAAAGGAAATCCATCATTTTACTCTTCGCTATATCGGGCAGTTTTATAGTGTTGTGGCTTACAACTGCCGTGAGTTTGGTCACTACCAGACTGACAAACACAGGTTATTACCGAGGTGACCACAGCGACTCTGGATATATTGCCACTGAGACCGGAGCTATGTTGAAACTTTTGAGTTCCTGTCTGAACCCGTGTATTTATGCAGCGACCAAGAGGAAATTCAGAGAAGAGCTGAAGAAGGTGCTGACATCTCCCTAGGCACTGATTCTGAGATTAGTTAAAAGACTGAAATTAAAAGAATCAAGTTAAGTGCAGGCTTCTGCTTAGCTGAATCTCAGTTTCAACTCCTTTTCCACTGCAGAGCCTCATTCTTTCTGTTGATGTGAAATATGGGAGTGTTCTTGTGTAAACATGTCTTCCACTTCATAACATGTTTTTGATGCCTGCTTTATTTTTGCTTTGCACGCTTATGTCGCTAAGTAAACCCATCCTATTCCTGCAAATTTAGCATATTTCAATTTCAGGGATGAAAGATACCAATGATGAGTTGCAGCCGTGGAGACTGACACGTGGACAACAGAGGAATCCAACTTGCACTGCAGATACTGGGTTCAAGTATGCCACTTAAAAATCATCAGTAAATTTTCATTCCATGCAGCAACAATCAAAGGTCTAGTGATCGCCGATATTAGAAACTTTCCTGGAAGTTTGATGAGAATATTGCAGGTGCGGGCTCTCTATCAGACACCATTCCCATTGATATTAGAGCGAGCTCTTTACACGTGATCAGTGTTCCAATGGAGCAAACAGGCGGAACACGGCTCATCGATGTGAACTTTCATCTCTTTTGTACCAAATACTGACTTAATATCCAGATTGTGCACTGACTGGTGTCTCTCACTCAGCACAAAGCTAGCGTATGCTCCTGTGTTGTGCTGTCGATAGAAGTGTCATGAGCAATAATTTTAATATCCTTTCTCAATCAATCTCTCAAATAAATTAGTAAAGGAATGTAAAATGAATGTTTGATTTAATGTTCTTAACTTTTACAATTTTTGCAAGTTATCTGTAAAATGCTTAATTATTCCTCTGTTTGGGTCAATATTTTCAGACGATCGGAAGGAATCTTTGGTATTTATCGTCTTATTATGGACATAAGAACATAAGAATTAGGAGCAGCAGTAGCACTTGTAGCTGGCTCCGACATTCAACAAGTTCAATGCTGATCGTCGAGCTTAACTTAATTTTCCCACCTGATCTCCATACATTCGTTGCACCGCCTCTAAGACAAGTATTCCCTTGCTTAAATAAGGAGAACAACACTGTGCACAGTGTGTGGTTTCATCAGATCCCGGTGCAATTGTAGAAAGATTGCCTAACTTTTGCTCTACAACCCTCTAGCAATAAATGCCAACATGCAATTCGCCATCCTAATTGTCTGCTGTACTTGCATACTAAATCTCTGTGTTTCTTGTATTAGGACACATACATCTTTCTGAATAACACAATTTAATAGTTTCTCAACATTTAATAAACATTCTGTTTTTCGACTATTCGTACCAACGTGAATAACTTCACCTTTGCACACATTATACTCGATCTGCCACCTCACTTCCGACTCACTTAATCTGTCGATCTCCTTCTGCAGGCTCATCGCGTAACCCTCACATCGTACTTGTCCACTTCACCTGTATCGGCAGCAGACTTCGATGCATTGGATTCAGTCCCTTCATCTAAATCATTGCAAATCACTGAGACCCAAACACTGATCGTTGTGGCACCCCACTGGTAACAGCAAGCCAGTCTGAAAATGACCAGCAATTCCTACTCCCTGTTTTCTCTCTTTTTAACCGATCCTTTAAAGAAACAATTACATTACTCACTACCCCATATGACGTTATCTTGCGTAACAGCCTTTTATCTGCCACCTTATCGAATTCTTTTGTTTTCAAATGTTAATAAATGTTTGCAAACACGAATTACTTTTTATAAAACGATATTACCTCTGCATAATCATATTTTGATTTTGTAATTACCGTTTTACCGACGACTAATATTAGACTAACTGGCATGTCGTTCCCTGTTTTCTCTCTCCTTCCTTTCTTGAATAGCAGGGTTATATTTGCTACCTTCCAATTCGCTGGGATGGAACTTATATCTAGGTATAAGGTCCATCCTAGTTATATCTAAGATCGCAACCAATTCATCCACTATCTCTGAAGGCACCTTCTTTTCGAATCCAAGGATGGAGGCCGTCAATTGAAGGAGCTTTTTCGGTGTTTAGTCCCAATTATATCTCGAGTACTTTTCCTCTACTGATATTAATTATGTTAAGCTCCACACTCTCATTAGCCCTGTGCTTCACCACCATGTTTGGTATACTTGTTGTGTCATCTACTGTGAAGCCATTTCAAAATATTTGTTCAATGTCTCTGCTATTTCCTTGTTCCCTAATACAATTCATTCCCAGTTACAATATGTCCATTGGTGCTCTCTCCTCAATCTGCGAGAAATGCCAAGGAGTGGGAGGAGTCCCTCCTTAGACAGGAGCTGGCGTGTGTGGGTGAGCAACGAGAACTAGAGATCCAAATACTTGATTCATAGAAAACGTGCTTGCAGATGGAGAAGTCTTGCAACAAACCCAACAGAAATATATATTTTATAGGCACACGAGTAGATCACAAGAATCAACAGGTGATGGTGAATGTTTACAAAACTTTGCTGTGGGCTCCGTTAGAAAAGCAGGTACAGCTTCAAGACCGAAAAGCCACTAAATCCACAGAGAGGGGGCGTTATAGATGCACCATAATATTGAGATGGATCAGAACTATGGTGATGATGGGAGGCACAATATTTGGTCTATTCTTACTGGAGCATCGAAAGCTTAGGGTTTAATAGAGGTTTTAAACATTTAGCAGAGTTAAGAGGGCCGGATCATTCCATCTAGGTGTTTTTTTCTGTGATAAAGTGTGATCATCTTACATTGGTGACAAGGGAATGCGCAGAGACGTTACCAGAAATTGTTTTGTGCAATGATATTCTGGAACATGAAATGTTTTGCTTCAGGGAATAGTTAAGGGAAAATTGGATGAATATTTGAGGCAGAGAATGTAAGTAGCTGTGGACAGAGAGGAGGACAGTGCGGGTTGAATTTGATTGCTGTATTGAAGAACCCAGCACAGAGAGAATGGGTCCAAATTCCGCCTCATGCCGTGTAAATGTCTGTGGTTTCATAATGCTTCTTCTGTTGGCTTCGTATTCCTTGTTTTCCGTTTCTACGATACCCTTATTCCCGTTGAGATTCTATTGATCAAGACCTGAAAAACAAACTGGTACAAAGGAGGGTCCCAGAAATTCAACAGTCACCCGTCCATCACAGGTTCCCATTTGTCGGTAACCGATTTTCAATTTGCAACTCGCTTTCTGTGCAGTGTCAGATCTCCCACCCCATCCCATAATACCTCACCTTTTGTAGATGTGGAACCTTGTCCGCTGCTTCGTTAAAATCTGACTGGCTCAGTCCCAGTGCATTTCCTCGGTTCCGCGAGCCACTAATGTTTTTCAGAAACTTCAGCAGGGTAGTTAAAGATGACACACCATCCCTCAAACTAATATAATTCCTGTTGACATTGCTCCTTTCGCAGGTGCTCGCCCACTAGATCTCTCCGGGCCTCACTTTAAACACTGGATTTATTTCAGCCACTGTCGGAGCTTCACTCCTGTCAGGCCCCATTAATGTATCGCGGGAAGTCTGTGCCCTGACTTCCAGATTCCCATTTTATGTGAATTAATTATATTTGAAATTGGCCTTATTGATACCGTTCCAACAATGACTAATTCGATGATTCACCTGTGCTCTTCTCCAGACACTACTTAAGCACTCTTATTTAAAACTTATAATTGCCTGCTAAATTTCTTGTAATCTTAAGAACCTTTTTCTTTACCCATAACATTACACCGATATAATTATGGAACCTGTGGTCCCTCTCATACTGTTTTAAACGGATCAATAAATAGCACTTCCACTGCCAGAGTCACACAGGGATAGAGGGTGGTTTATTAGCAGATTGCGGGGGCGCTTCCTCCGCTTTCGTTCCTTTGATAGGGATTTGTGAAAGATCACGCACAACACAAAATGCACAGAATCGTATAGCACAGCCGGAAGTCATTTGGCCTATCGTGCCTCTGTCGGATCTTTGAAATAGGCATCCAATTAGTCCATCTACCCTAATCTTCACCATACACCATCAAACATAGCAACATAGGAACAGGAGGAGGCCATTTAGCCCCTCGAAACTGTTCCGCCATTCAATGAGATCATGGCTGCTAAAACTTTTATTATGCCAAATATATAACCAACACCCTTTTGAAAGTTACTATTTATAAAGCTGTCAGCAGTGGCCCGATGGTAGCAATCTTTCTGAGCCAGATGGTCGTGCGTTAAAGTGCCTCCACAGAAACTTGAACCCAAAACCTATGCTGGCACCTCAGTGTAATACTGCGGGTGTGCTGCACTGTTGGAAGTGCAGTATTTTGGTTGTGACGTGACCGATTCCACTTCTGTCCTCGCTGGTATACATGAAAATGCTATGACATTATTTCAAACGTGGGCAGGGGAGTTCTCCGCAGTGTCCTGGCCAACATTTATCCATCAACCGATTGTTGGACCTGTTGTGCACAAAGTGACTGCCGCCTTTCCAACATCACACAATGGACACCCTACCCTGTTGTAAGCAAACTGCAATCTCCATTGGTGCGTAACAAAGACAAACGTAGAGGTAAAATGATAAAGTCCGATGTTGGCAGTTTGACAAACAAGATTTAAAAAAATGATAGCAAGCAAGTTATCTTGAATTCAGCGAAGAACATCACAAACAGACTGTAAAAAGGAATACTCATGTTAGTATGTAAACTGCAGCTTAGGAAGCAAGAATACAAATCGAATATTTAGCATTATTTTGTTCAGTTCCATATATATCCTGACAGCATTTAAGTGGATAGTCTTTGGCGCCTGTCCCTAATTTAACAAAAATAAATGTGATGATCCAGTTATATGCATTCTATTGAAGTACAAACAAAGGATTCTCCTTCTGTTGTGTTAAATGGACCCACAGACAGCATTAAATACACGGCAACTCACGTAATGTGAATCCAAATATCTTCCAAATTCCTGATGATCCATAATTGGAAAGTTGTGTTTTAGCATCTTCACAAAAAATGCCCAGGAATCAGATGAATCCTTATTTCCCCTGCTTTATCTACTTACTGAGGAACTGCCCCGGTTTTTTTCAACCAGTGTAGGTCCAGGAATGAATAATGTGTGACTTGGTTCCCAAAATATCTTAGATTTAACCAAGTTCGTAACAAATTAATTAAATGTACTAACTGTTGACAAAGTATTCCTCAAGCTGCTGACGACTTTAAAGGTATTTCATTGGCTGTAATGCATTATAGGACGTCCTGATGTCGCGAAATACGTTACATCAACGGAAGTCTTTATTTTTGTATTGAATCTGCTTGCATGTAACCTTCAGGCAGTGCATTCCGTATCATGACGAATCACTGCTTTCAAAAAATCTACTAACTTGCCCCCTGGTTCTTTTGACAATTACCTTAAATCTATGTCCTCTGTCTAATGACGGGCTTCCTCTGGAAGCAATTTTACTCAAAGCCCGCATTATTTTGAACAGCATTATTAAATATTCCGGAACAGTCTGTGCTCGATGGAGAACTATTCCAGCTTCCGTTCATGTCGAGAAATTGCAGGTCATTCACAAGCTGACGTCGACGCGCTGCACGAATCCTCCCATCCGGAATACTCCAGTCTTAACTTGCTCAAAGTCTTGCTCAGTTTTTAAGATGATTCTTTATTTGTTATGTATGATCAACAAATCACTATTAAGCAAAACCCATTTTAAGTATGTTAACCAATTCAGCTTTGAAAAGGAATCAATCGCTTCCTTTAACCCTTTTATCAATTCCCTGTTAATTTCATTTCAGCGATCGATATTTAATAGTTGAAAACAAAATATGATTGGTATTTTGATGAATTCAAAGTGGAGCTTTGATTTGCTCCAATCTTGCCGCTCTCCTTCTCACCATACCCTTCACTCCCCTGGTTCCCTGTCGGATGCCACATTCTGCCACATTACGGTCCCACAGCTATCCGCACTTTGCCGTTCCAGATCTTCCCTTTGTTAGAGATTGGCTCCCTGAATATCAGAGGGACAGAGTTCAAATCAAATGTATTGTTTCTGTTACAACAAATGGTCTCACCCCATTTAGATTATGTGTTATTTCTGGTAAGCTATAATGGAACCAATACTTCTGTACTTTATATTTCA